>NW_005187593.1:827685-875046 GCF_000239375.1 Pundamilia nyererei
TATCATCTTGTCTTTATTTTTAGTTAGCACAGACCTTAAACACTTAAAGCTGTAAGCTAATGAGAGTTATATAAGAGCAGATGCGTGCTGGTGCAATAAGCTGTACGTTTTAAGTCCAATCGTTGCATGATCTGATTAGTCGACTAATCGCAGAAATAATCGGTGACGAGTCGACTATCAAAATAATTGTTTGTGGCAGCCCTAATACCAACCGATAATTGGTGGTCAGAACATTTTTCTTCTTTGCTGGTTAACTAGTCTCATAACATTTGTCATAAACAGACCATTCATACCTAAAAACATCCAGCTCTTAAAATTAGGTGGTAGCACTTATTTTATTTTTTATTTTTTAAGCACCATCTTGACCGGGGTTCCAAGAGATCTGAAAATGTGATGTGAACCAATCGATGAGAGCAACTCCATCACGAAAATTAAGGCTTTTACATAGTTTTATAAACCTGACAATAAAGGAAATGGCTACGCAAAAAACAACACCACAATCACACAGTCTGACACAAAGTCATACACCAAGCAGGATGTATACCATCACTTAAAAAACAAAAAGTAATTGAGGAGTCTAGTTATGTGTGCAGTCAATTATATTTTTCAGGGGATTTTTTTGTTTCTTTGTTTCGTACGTACAGCGTAGTGGCTTCTTTGTCATATTAACAATCTTCCAATTATATTTTGTGAATCTTTGTGTTAATCTGTGGAAAGTCCTCTTGCTCTTATATTGAAAGTTCAGAAGCTGCTAACCAGTTAGCTTGAGGTCTTCTTAATTCACATTTCTGCACTGGTTGATGAACCATTTCAGTGCTGTGGTGGCCCACATACGTAGTTTCTCCTCGTGTGGTCAAACAGCACTCAACTCCACCATTACCAGCAGGCAATGGTAGTTCATTTTTGGGCAGCTAGAGGGCAGCTCTAACCAGAACATCCAGCAGGTGAAGAGCTGCTTTATGACTGCAGAGCAAATAAGGACTACAGAAGCTTCCTGAAGTCCAAGATGGGCGAGTTGTGGTCCCTTCATGGGATTTTTATAATATCACAAGCACACTACTCACAACATTACAGGAATATTTGGACTAACACAGAATAACACCAATTCACAACCCCCAAGAGGGACTGGTTTAGCACTTGGTGGTCACTCTATTTTTTTCTAGTTTTGGTGTTTGTTTGTGTCCTTGCCACTGCTAGGAGCATGGAATGGTACATGTAGGCCACTCAGGCTGCAGGAACCTTTTACCAGCAAACTGATATTATGCACAACACTACCACGAACACACTTTTGCTTTTTCTTTGAGCTTTGACACTCTAACAAAACTAATGCATTCTTCTTTCTCCTTCAGATGAAACTCAGGCCATTCCATCTTCATTTGGGAATTGCATCCTGTCCTCGCTGTCCCTTCCTCAGCTGGAGAAGGTTGTGATCGATCCAGACCAAATACAGTTACAGCACGCACCAGAGCAGCTGGAAAGCTGCATGACCGTCCAGGTGGAGGGTGAAACTGTGACGCTGCTGGACTACATCCAGATCGAACAGGCGCCCAGTTTGGTCGATGACCAAGAAGAAAATGTAATAAATGAGGAGGAAACGGAAGAAGACGCAACGCAAGAGGAAGCAGGCGATGCCTTAAAGCCGGCCGCTTTTCAACCACTTAAACAAAGCAAAAGACTTGAGTTGAAGAGAAGAGCCTTAAAAGAGGATCAAGACTCAGCGACGGCTAAGAGACAAAGGAAAAAATACCCTAACAATAAAACATGTCCTGTGTGCAATAAGACTTTCCTGCGGGCGGCGGCCATGAGACGGCACCAGGAGATTCACGATGCAAACCGGGACCTTAAGTACAAGTGCACCAGCTGCGACAAACGATTCAGGGACCATTACGACATGAACAGACACACCATGCGCGTCCACGAAAGGGGGGAGATGTACAACAGCGGTAAAGAGGAAGACTCAGGGGATCCAAGCACCTCAGAGATGTCAGAAGACAGAAACTGCTCTTTTTGTGGGAAATATTTTGCTCGCCGAGTGGACATGGAGCGGCACATGAAGTCTCACTCAGAGGATCGCCCATACAAGTGCTCTTTCTGTGAGAAGAAATTCAAGAATCCTTATGTTTTAAAGAGACACCAGAAGGAGATCTGTAAAAGCAGAGAGCAGAAGAAGGTAAGGAGGAAAGAGGCTCAGCGCTCAAATACGCAGCCAGCTTCGGAGATGTCGATGGAGGGTAAAGTCTGTCCCATCTGCAGCAGGATCCTCCCCTGCACTGCAGACATTGCAAAGCATTTACGATCTCACTCTGAAGAGCGTCCCTTTATTTGCGTCACATGTGAGAAAGGCTTCAAGTACAAAGACACGTTAAAGAAGCATCAGATTATTCACGGTCATGAGGGCATCAGAGAGGAGCAGACCAAGACGGTGGAGCAGATTTTGGCTGAAGCCGAAACTTTTACGCAGAACTGCGTGGAGACTGGAGACGCTGATAAGCAGGAAAGTAATCTGGACACTCCCACAGACACATGTGAAGAGCCCCCCGCTGTGCCTGTGCAAAAAGTGGCCAAAAAAGGCCTGAAAGTATGCCCGGTGTGCTCTCGAGCGTTTGACAGCGTCAAAACCCTGAACAGACACATACAGTGTCACACGGACGATCGGCCGTATCACTGCGTCCACTGCAAGAAGCGCTTCAAACACATGCACGGCCTCAAGAGACACCAGATTTACGCCATCTGTCACAAGAAAACCAGTCGATTCTTGTGGAAGAAGGAGCATAGGGCGGGGCCGAGCCAAAGCGACGCGAGCAGCGCTGACCTCCAGCAAGGGGCCCCTCTGAAGATCCCAGTGTGGTGTTCCAACTGTGGCAAGCACTTCGAATACCTGTCCGCTTTGAAGGACCACCAGGAGAACGTTTGCAAGCTGGAAATGAGGGATATTATGAAATGTGACGACTGCGGGAAAGAGTTCAAGAGCATGACCATGCTCAAAGTGCACCAGAGGATCCACGACCCCCTGTACTGCAAAGAGTGTGGGAAGATCCTGGCAAACGAGGCTGCCTTTGAGAGGCACAAGCTAATGCACAGACCTATGCAGTGCACAATGTGCGACAAGACTTTCACTTTACTGAGACGCTTGAGGGAACACTACGAGAAACAGCACAACTTCTCCGGGCCGTATCCCTGCCCGCAGTGTGACAAAAGCTTCATCCAGCTGTCCTACCTCGCCATTCATCAGAGAATCCATAAAGGAGAGTTCCCTTATGTTTGTAACTTGTGCCCGGAGAAGTTCAGGTCCTCCAACTGTCTGACGGTGCATCAGCGGAAACACACTGGGGAGAAACCCTTCCTCTGCTGGCAGTGCGGGAAGTGCTACCGCTCGGCCTCGGAGCTCACGGTCCACATGGGAACGCACTCGGAGGAGAGGCCGTGGGCCTGCACACAGTGCAACATGGCGTATCGTACCAAGCTGCAGCTCACAAACCACGTGGAGCAAGTCCACATCGGGGTCCGGTATCCCTGCAACAGCTGCGGCAAGCAGTTCATGAAGGAGACGTCACTGAAGAGGCACGAGCTCATCCACACAGGAGAGAGGCCGCACCAGTGCACCGTGTGCGGGAAGACCTTCCTGACCGCCAACGAGCTCAGGCTCCACAACAGGTACCACACCGGGGAGCGGCCATACAAGTGCGAAGTGTGCGGCAAAGCCTTCATCCAGTCGGGCTATTTGAAGTCGCACATGCGGATCCACACGGGAGAGAAGCCATTTAAATGTGACATATGTGACAAAGGTTTCAGGTTGTCTTACCACATGAAGAAACACAGGCGGACTCACGCCGGGAAGCCAAAGAGCTACGTATGCGAGGAGTGTGGGTTAGCGTTCCTCCAAAAAAAATCCCTTTGTGAACACTCGCTCACTCACGAATTTAAAGTGGAGTCATCTTTCACAGAGGAAGTGAGAATAGAGTTTCAGTAGAAATCCAAATCTCTCTTAATGAGATGGTTCACCAAAAACACTCTGACCAGTTTAAACGTTGGTGCTTTTGTTGCTTTCCATTCATTCTGATGTTCTGAAGAACATGTCATTGATCTCTAAGACGTGTATCTAAAACCAGTGAACATTTTCAGCTTGCAAATCTTTCTGCAATAAAAAAAACTTGAATTTTACCATCTCTTCTTTGTTTTTGAATGAGAAAATTGCTTATGTTGTCTAGTAATTTGGGGTTTAGCCTAGTAGTGTGAAACGTGGCCCTGCACCTAAGCCAACCAAAGGATCTGAAACTCCATAAAGCACCCCTCCAATAGCCAAACCCACCTGTTCTCTGATTGGATAGTTAAATTTGTGATTGACATGACATTGGCCAATCAGATGAAAGAAAGAAAAACTGGGTCAAAATTCGTACTTGTAACTTGAAACTTGAGTGCAGAGTTTCACAGGTATTTTTTTTGGCTAAGTCCACACACAAATCTTTTTACGCACACACAAATTCTTTTTACACATACAAAACTGATTTACAACTACAAAACTGATTTACGACCACAATTTGAGCCCATAGCAAAACTACAAAAGAAAAGTTCTTTTGTCCAAATAAAATATGAGCAGCTGAAAGATGGGGAAATCTCGGCTTGTTCTATTTTTCGTGAATAAACGCACCATCATGGAGAAAAACATTCCAGAGACGAAGCGAAATAAAATCAGAGACCTTTAATATGATTTAACCTGTGGTCTTTTATTAGCTGTCCACAAAAGCATGTCATGGAACGACAGAAACTGTAGCACGAGTGTAACATTCCTTTTTGTTGTTATACTCCACCACATCCCTGCTCCTCACACCATGTATAATTTATATTTCATATATATATATATATTTTGTACAATATACATGTTCTCATCAAAGGAAAAGAAAAAAAAATGCAAAAGTTCATCCCTCCCCCTCGGTTGGGTGTGAAATCTAGTGAATACCCCATGCACGTTTTCACTGCATCTAGGAGAAGTGTCGTTTATTAGGAACAAGTATGCAGGCAAATAAAGGGGAGGGTCTCGGTGGACGAAGCTGGTGTACAGAGCACATTCTCAACAACATTAAACAAGAAGAGCCATGCGAACCGACACTTACTCTACAGCTTGGACCCAGTTTGGAATCAGAAGCGCCAGTACAGGGGCTAAAGTTAGTCTTTTGCTAATGGCGTAACATTAAGACAGATTTAAAAAAGGATTGTTTTTTCCTCTCTATTCTAATGTCAAAGCCATATATGTTTCTTTGAAAAAAAAAAATCACAATAAGACTGAAACTTAAGCTCACAGTTGAAATACTAATGCTTTTCGATTGAGAGAGAGAGAGGCTACAGTAACACTGGCACAGAAAGTGCTTGACATCATTGTGAACCTTTTCACCTCTGCGGAGACAAAAACGGCTTGCATCTTTTAAAGTTACGTTTCACATTTAAGAAGCGAGTGTGGTGAGTCGACATCGTGACTGTCAGCTTCCTCAAAGGGTTCACGGTAAAAATGAACACCACGGTGGCAAAACAGTACATGAAGGGGCGTCACAAAAGAGACAGAAATAATATTCATATATATTCAACCTTCTGTTTCAGTCTCAGTCACTCGTATATAATCGTCTTTCAGCTCATTATACTCCATCTCCTGTGGCATATTGCACATCATACCACTGAAAGTAATACAATTTAATGGAAATATTGCTTAATTTTTTAAAACTTTAAAGTTTATATTTATATATCTCTATATATTCTTTTCCCTTTTGTAAAACAAAATAGCGGAATGTAAAATAAAATATATCATGCCGTGTATGTAGGTAAGAAAATAAAGCTGTAGGATAACATCTGTACTTTCTTTTCTGTAGCTATTTACAGAACTTTGTGTCAATGTGTGTGTGCGTATATGCCCAAATCTCTCTCTCTTAAAATGATTTGCAGGAACCAAAACAAATAATATCATTATTTTTGGAACGTGCTACAGTTTTTTAAATGATATCTTCCGATTACAGGAGGAACAACCACCACAGAGTATGAGGACACTTGAACGATGTTTGCATTGTTTAGCCAAAGTGAAGCATCTGGTTTCCTTTTTTTTGGTTTCTCGCTGGATTGGAAAACTTTGCACGTTTGCTGCACTGTTACATTCATGAAATACACTGTGTGGTGTGCGATTTCCTTAGAGGGAGAGAGGTACCGGTTACATCGGATGGGTTCGATTAAAACGTTCTTTTGAGCAGCAGAGCTGACAGTTGTTTACATTTGGTCCTTTAAGGAGTGAGACGCGTTATTTGATGCAATCACAGGGATAAAAAGGTTGAATTATTGCACACTTTGAGCACTGAGTTTAAATTCCCACTTTTTTGGATGCGAATTAAGAAAATTCACTTTTACATAAAAGCCACCAGTCAACCAAGTCCTCCAACCCCCAAACCATCTTCTGACCTTTTGAACATTTTTTGGGTATTGATAAAAATTGGTAGATATGCGTACTTGTTTTCCAGTTAAACTGTCCTCAGATTTGGTTGAACTTCTGTTTTTAATCTAAAAATTTGGCGCTTTCCTGAACCGAAGTTGACATTCATGCGAAATAAAACGGCAGCGGCAACTTTTTTATAAAAAATGTTTTGATTAATCTCTAAGAAGAGAAAAATAATAAACAAATTTAATTTTGGAGTTACTGTTTGTTTAAAACATATCAGAACGGGAAAGTCTATTTTCCTCCTCACCTTAAATTTAAGCTTTTAACCGCTTTCATCTGCACACTGTGCTCATTTTTCTTGGTAGTCATAGTTATCATCTCCCGTTTTTTTTTTTTAAATATATAGGCTTGTTTTTTCTTCACACAGTTTTTAAATCTATCATGATGATTAAATTAAACTAAATTAAAACAATTGTTTAGTATTTCAAAGATGTGTCACTTTCATTTGATTTTTAAACTAATTTCCAGAAAGGAAGGAGAGGAAAATACAAAGCAGTTGGTGTCCATAATTATGAACACACATTGAAAGCTGTGGAAAGATATCCCACGTGCCTACTTGGAGGATGTGTGCATAGCGACTGCAGAAGTCCGAGTATCTTCCACAGGACTGCCCACACAAATTCTTGAGTGGGTGCTCTGATCATGAAATTTATGAGGTTTATGCTGCCATCCTTCTGGATCACTGCTGTAACTCTAAAAGTGCTTGTTTCATTTTCTTTTAGTTTGAGGAACTTCACACATCAGATGCATCAGGTTGTTTTATGGAATCTACTATTTTAGTTTGGATTTACTAAATTTATTTGAAGCTAATTTTACACCTCAGCACTCACAGATTTACCCTCACCAGCCATACACCTTTCTAATATCGGGGTGAACACCTGCTTTCACAGATTCAACAAGGTGCTGTTGTTTACTCCAAATTCTGACCCTTTCGCCTGAATGTTGCAGCAGAAATCGAGACTCATCAGACATTTAACGAGCAGTTGAACTGGATAAAGTGGCTGTGTAAGTCAAATAACATCGTCTACATTTACCCCATTTAGACTTGCAATTAACATATGTCCAAACCACACAACATTTGGAGGTCTTATTTTACCGAGCTGCTTCATGGAGCAGCTCAGTCAAATAAACAGAACCCTGACGTGGGACGTGCCATGTTTTTTGACAAGTCCAACTAATTTCCATACTGATTACAAGCAGAGTGGAGAGACCGAGGATGCATTTTTATACCGGTTGTAAATGTAAAGACCCATAAATCAGATATGCATTGAGAGAACGTGTCCAGATACAGATGGCTGGTATAAATAGGGTAATTGTGCCTCTAATAAACTCAGTGCTCTGTGCAGGATTCAGCCTCTCCTTCGAAGAATTCATGTGGGGGTGAAGCCTTAAACAAAGAGTGACTTTAACATGCATCTCATGGTCTACCCCGATGGCTTAGAATATTATCTGAAAGAGCTCAAGTAATTTGAGGCAAAACCTCTTCAACACCTCACTCAGCCTACTCAGTCTACACAGAAAGCACACCTAAAGCAAAAACAGAGGAGTCATACGAACAGAGTAAACATGCAACTTTGCATAAACAAGACGCACAGCAGGGAGCACATTCAATGAGACTGGTGTCAGCAGCCAAGCGGGTGTGTGTAGGGGAGGTGGGGATACTGTACATCAGCTTACAAAAAAAACAATAACAAAAAAACTAACACTATGACTTTCAGAATGTATTAACATGCTTACTTTAAGCATCTTTAAAGAGAAAGTCCCTGCTAATTGAAACCCCCCCCTCTCCAAATCCCGCTTTTGATCAGTTTTGCAGTGGATACAAAGTTAACAAGCAGCGTTTTCCCCTTACTTCCCCTTGCGAAAGTGGTCCGTGAAGTAATATCTGCATAAAAAGCAACACCAGGGGTCAGCTCAGTTGACAAGATGTCATGCAAAAAAAAAATACCAATAATAGTAACAATAATTTTTTTTTTTTTTTAAAAAGAGTCGTCCGTGGGCGTTATCGCAAGTTAATTTCCCAGTTGGGCATCCATGTTTCAAGCATAAGTCAGCATAGATTTCACTGAGTGGGCCGTCTTTAGTCGAATGAGTGCCGGCCGCAGTGTCGGCCACGGTGGAAGTTCCTGTGATCAGTTTGGCCTCTGCACACAGTAGATATAACACAGTGAATCCAACATAGAAGAGACAGAATGAGATGTAAATAAGAGCCACCTAAAAGTCCGCCTGCTGGCTTTGCTACTAATCACTTTTATTGGTTGTATAGAAGGGTTATATCTAGATTTTGGCATGTGTAATGGCATCCACTTCCATAAAGTATTATTGTTTGTAAACCACAGTCTCATTTCGCAGATGATAACAAAGCTGCATTTATTGAGTTAAAATTCTACTCTACCTTTTTGAGTGAAAAACAGTGTACAGTAGCCTATGTATTTCATGCACGTATCCTATATGAAATACAATAGAAATTTTTTAGAATCATGGTTAGAGCTAAATGATACTGTTGGGTCAAGGCAGTTCTGTTTTTTTTTGTTTTTTCTTGTAGGTTTTTATTACTCTTCAGGGTGTGAAGTGACCGATGGGAGCCACAGGGCAAAAGTTCAAGGTCAGAAAGTCGCAACATGAACCCCCATTGAGCTGCAACAGGCAGAATTAAAGGGAATTCCTGACTTAAAAACATCCGACAGCTCCTCTTCATCAGCGGGGTGGGTGCTTGGTCAGGGGAAAACGGGGAAGTAAAGCGGGACGCTGGATGCTAAAAGTGGCATTACATGGATGCTGTGGTTGGATCGAAGGGCTCCGGTGAGGATGACGTCACACCACGGAGCCCTTGGAGGTGGAGAGGTGGATGGAGTGGATGCGTGCGGCCAGAGTCTTCTCCAGGTCGTGGAGGATGTCGGAGCAGATGCCGGGGCTGGACACGGGGCTCTCGGCGGGGGAAGGTTCGTACAGGAGCTGCTTGAAGCCATCGAGTTCGATCAGCAGCACCATGTTCTTCAGGAAGTAGCCCTCGATGAAAGCCGTCAGCTCCGTGGCACCAAGGAACTACAATGAAAATGAAAGATGAAAGGAATGTGTGACATTAGCAGCTTTCAAATTCTGATTACCGGTATATATAATTTTGCCAATATTCCAGTCATATTCCAGCCCAAAATTGGTAATTGCTTTTTAAGAACAGTCATCATTATTATCCCAGTGTTTGAACCTTACAATAGCAGCTATTAATCTGTCAATCTAGCACTTTCTTTAAATATCTTTAATTAGTTTACTTTGAACAACTAACAGGGTATTTTTATTCCAGTACTCAGGCGGGAAGATGGAAATAAAGGTGGAATTTTCAGCTTGAATTTCCCCACTTGGAAAGTTGTAGAAACCCCACAAACACCAACTTCACAAAACTGTAAAACCGGTACTCTGTACTACCACTTTTAGCTTCTGAGCTAAAAGCAACACAGCTTCTAATTAGGTATTCACTTTAAAATAAAACTATTATCCTGTTTTACAAGTTAATTTGTCAATGCACCTTTTCTGCAATGTAACTTAATAAAAAATATACAGCAAATGTTAACAAACTGAGCAACATTAACACAATATAAGCAAGACAAACCCTGAGACTGGAAAATAAAGCCAGTGTATATAAGGGCCATTTCTTTAATGTCCATGTGAGGTTCCCTTAAAAGTCAGTCAGTTGCCATTGACTCCCATGTTTTAATGCTGTTATAGCAAATTTTACGTTTTACAAACGTATACGTTATTAATGGTTTAATCACACTGCCATCTAGGCTTCATCACAGAGTCCTGGAGATTAGCTGGAGACCGCCTGGCAACCTCTGATTGCTGAGGAAAAAACATGTATTTCCTGTTCGGTTGGTCAGTGATTGCTCACAGATTAAATCTGTTACCTTCTTGTGATTGTGTTGATTACCTGCCGGTTACCTTGGTCCCCTGTTGTTTCCATGGATGATGCCAACGTGTCTGCAAACAGTGGCAAACTACTTCTACTACCACCAAGTGGTAGTAAAGTCTGAAATGCTACGTCTCACTACTGCAATCAATACATTTAAAAATCGCAACTTTTCCTTTGAAGACAAGTGGGTATGCTTTTCTGGTACGCATTGCACTTTCCACAGTTTCACTACTGCTCTGCTAGTAGTTGGCAAGTGTTTGCAGACAAGTCTGTGTCTTCCATGCACCAAAGCATTATTATTATTCCCTATTCTCAGTTGAGCCTAGCATGACTGCAGCTCAACTGAACGTCTTGATCGTGTCTGGTGTGTCAGCCCATGCATAAAGTTTTTGTTCCACTTTGTTCCATTTGTCATTTGAGTCACTGCTAATACAAAAATATGAGAGCAGCTTGAAAAATAGTGTGTGTGGTGGTTGTATTGCCAGTCTGCAATAGTTAATTAATGGCATGTTTGCACCTTATGTAAAAATTCATTACACAAACCCCTCCCAGTATGTAAATCAGCTGCTAGAGACCGTAAGCCTCCCACCTTAGCGTGTTTGTAGAGGTCCACACAGGTTTCGGTGGTGATGTTCTTGGAGCAGATGATCTCACAGTGTCTCTGAAGGGCCTCTAGTTGGAAGAATTTGGCTGCAGACAGGAGCTACAGGGAACAGTACAGCCACACAGAATGAGGCACAGGACTCGGGATTAGAAATGTTAATACTCATGCTGTCACTCCACAGGCTTTGGTTAAGTCTTTCTTACCTCCATTACTTCAGTGTTGCGTATGTGCAGGGACTCGGTGCCTCCACAGTACAAATACTGCATCACCAACTGTAACAGAGAACAGTACAGGCTTCAGGTTATGAAGCTGATGAAGAGTACAAGAGGGACCCTTTTTTCTGTTGCTTTTTTTGTGCCTCTTTTTTGGCTCCATTCTGTCACCTGGAAAATAATCCAGATTTGAATTACATATGTAAATTTAAGCATTTACATATTTTCACTGCTATCAAATACCTTCCCTGCATCCAGTGATATTTACTCTCATGTTTTCTTTTTATCGCCATTTAAAAAGGAACAAGCATTCAATCAGTAAAAATAAAGAGCAGACCAGAGATAAACAAGTCCCCAGCAGGACTGGAGAGAAATTGAAAGAGACAAGGGGAAAGAAATGGGAGGGGGAAGCTCTGGGGCCGCAGTTTAATTGTGTCTTCTGTAGCCTCATGGATACACCCAGTGGAAAGCTAAAAGATAAAGAACATCCAGAAAGCGAGCAGGAACAACATTTCCAACATTTTAGCAGCCACCAAGCCGGTTCAAGCTCACGTTTCTGGGCTCTGGGTTTACAGCTAATGCGAATCATTTAAAATCAGAAATGTGCAATACTGCTGACAGACTTCATTTAACCCTTTTCCAAAAAGATTCATGCCATTCCCACAGATGTGCACAAATTGGGTCAGCCTTAAGCTTCATACGGTAAAGTTGGAGTTATATACTTTCTGTGTTTGAGAATTAAATGGATTTCTTAATCTCGATTGTTTAACTATGTACCTAACACCATTCCTTCAGAATAAAACAATCAAACGTGGAGCCTGTTCTTATACTCATAGGGGACGATGAGTGTTGTGGGTCTGGTTGAGAGTGGGAATAGGTTTTGTATGCACTGAAATCTTTCTTCTCTCACCCCAGAGAAGAACGGCAGACGGCTGCCTTCTCCCTGAGCCTGGATCTGCTGGAGGTTTCATTTCCGTTAAGAGGTAGTTTTTCCTTCCCACATACATTCTACCGTACAATATAAAGCGACTTGAGGCAACTGTTGTTGTGATTTGGTGCTGTAAAAATAAAACGGAATTAAATTGAACTGAAATAAACGTCTTACATGGAAAATATTGTACTTGACATGGCTGATCTCAATGCAGGTGTTTTCTGCTGCTGGTCGGTTTTGCAGCAGCGACTTGAACCTAAAAACAACAACAACAACAAAAAACAGATAAATTCTACATTATTTTTCCCATCGGTGCGCTTTTGTTTTACAAAATAAAATAGGAGCAAAGTTTCAGGTTACCTGGGTGAAGCTGTAAACAGCAAAACTTTATGTGCATAAAATGGTTTCCCCTCCACCAGGAAGGTAACATCAGACATCTCCTTGTTGTTCAGGAAGTGGGGGTCTAAAAAAAACAAAAGAAAAAAAAAAAGAGAGATTTATTCACGTCTCCCACACAATGCATGCAGAGCAGCAAACAGCAGAAGATTAAGCTAATGTGGCCATTAATTACCACAAGGCTGATTCATCACACGCCTATCAGTGCTGAATTATCAGATCGCGTTAGCATTCCTAAACGGCAGGGGATTTGCATTTGATATCCGGTGTTTGCATCCTCGAGTGCATTTCATTCACTGCACACAAATCAAGTGATTTAAAGCACTTTATTTAAACCCCGCCAGTAAATGATCAGCAGGTGGCGCTGCAGCGCCGTCACTGAATGTTTCTCTTCTTCCTCGTTTCTCTCAAAGAAATGTCCAAAATAAAGTTTGAGGTGTTAATGGACGATTTGGTTCATTACAGACAAGTGGAGCCATTTTATCTGCACATAGAGAAAATACTGCACGTCAAAATAAAAATAAAAAAATCAGATTACTTTTAAAATGAAACTCACTTTACAGTTTTGGACAGAAGTTTACATGCACTCCTTATGGGCATGCACATCACGGTAATTCAGGGGTTTTAATTAGTTCTTTGAACTTAATATTTTCTTTTTCCAGGGTGAAATAATTGTACAGCATACATCTTTAATGACTTTAAATAAAAAACAAAAACAAAAATGAAAACACATTTTAATAAGAGTGTACCATCAAGTCAGTCAGACTCGTGGGATATTGATCTGGTCCGGTACCTCGCAGAGGGGGTTGTCGATCACTTTCAGCTGCTTTGGGGTAAATCAAATTAGGAAGAGGAGCCCTAGAGGGGCAAAAACGAGACAACCCCCCGTCTATTTTTTCACTAGTTTTTGGCTAGGGTCAGTGTCACTACTAGAAGCCTGAGGTGATACCTGGACCCTACAGAGGCTACAGAACAACTCCAGGATGGCACATCAATTCGTGCCATGGCCAGAAGGTTTGCTGTGTCTCCCGGCACAGTCTCATGAGCACGGAGGAGATTCTAGGAGACATGCAGTTGCTCGAGGAGAGGTCCTTAAACATCGATAAGACAACTATCTGCTCCTTTGTGCAAGGAGGAACAGGGTGACCTTCAGCACTGGTGTGAATGTCTCTGATGAAACAATCGGAAACAACTCATGAGGGTAGCCTGATATTCCGGTGCTCACTGCCCAGCACCAGTGAGCCCAATTGGCATTTAAAATAGAATACCAGTCCACCACTGGCACTGTAGCTTTTCACAGATGAAAGCAGGTTCACCCTGAGCACATGTGACAAACATGAAAGGGTTTGGAGAAGATGCAGAGAGCATTATGCTGTTTGTAACATCGTTCAGCGTGACCGGTTTGGTGGTGGGTAGTGATGGTCTGGGGAGGCATATCCACTGTGGGACACACAGACCTCTTCAGGCCAGGCAACGGCACCCTGAGTGCCATCAGGTATCAGGATGAAATCCTTGGACTCCCTTTCAGACTCTATGCTGGTGCACGGCAATGCCCGGCCTCGTGTAGCGATAGTATGCAGGCAGTTCCTGGAGAATGAAGGAACTGATACGATTGATTGGCCCCCACATCTGCCTGACCTAACGATAGATTACCTCTGAGACATTATGTTTCATCCATCTCACGTTGGCAAGTTGCACCTCAGACTATCCAGGAGCTCCGTAATGCCGCAGGACACCATCCATTAATGGATTATTTAAGCCTGCCTAATGTTGCTTCACATCCTCATCTTCTCCTTTTTTTCTGACATATTCACTGTCACGTTTTGTTATCACTGATGTTCGATGTACGTTTTATGTGTCTGCTCTCCCAATATTTTGCTGTGAACGCACACAGAAAGGCGGCGACGTCCCAGAACAGAGCCAAGCCGCTAAATATGAATTACTGTGATTCAAAACTATCCTTATTTGACCACAGTAGTTCAATGAGTTTGTGCCAAAAAATGAAATGCAACTTGGATTAAAACTAATTACATTTAGGTCCATAATTTGTTGGGCAGTGACACAATCTTTTGTAATTTTGCCTCTGTACTCCACAACAGTGGGGTTTAAAATCAAACAATCAAGATGCGATTGAAGCGCACACTCAGATGTAATTCAAAGGTTTTAACAAAAAGTGTCTCATTAACTGTTTAGGATTCACTGCCACAGTTATAGTCAGTCTTTGTTTGTGGGTCTCTCTGCATTCAGTGTTTACATCACTAACTGGAAAGTACGATGTAATGGACTGAGATCAGGTGACTGACTTAGCTATTGAAGTCAAACAATATTGTTTGCTCTGAGTCTAAACAGAGCGCGTTGTGTGTGACGTCTTCTTTTGCGCATGCGGGCCGCTTTGAGGGTTCACGCTAGAGCGCATTTGCTGTCACATTTTATTTGTAGTGTGAACAAGTAGACAAAAAAATCGGATTTGATCAAAAACTCGGAATTGAGCATTAAGACCTGCAGTGTGAACGTAGCCTAAGAAACCTTAAAAATATATTGAATACATTTCTACTACTAGATAATGTTCATACAGCTCCTTAGAACACAAATAAAATCATTTTCTACATAGATTTCCCCCAAAGTGGTGTTTTTCCAACAAACAGACAAAAAAAACCCAAATTATTTGTGAAAATATTTTGAAAACATCAAGAAGATCTTGTTTCATTATGAGTTAATCTGATACTTCTTTGTCTATATGTGGCTTCTTCTGAAGCACAGAAGGATGCACTGTAGGATTAAATAGAATCCAATAGGATTAAATCCATTTGTAAACCTTTATTTAATCACCTGCTGCAAATATCAAAGGAACCTACAGATGTGACGAGGAGAAAAAGCGCGCTCTCTGAGCTTGAGGTAACTCCTCGCTCTAACCCCCCCAAAACACAACAAAAAATAGAGAGAATCTTCACCGCAGTCACATCCTCATCACACAGCAAATGTTAAGCATTAATAACTCGCTCTCTTACCTAAGCGCGAGGTCTGCTTCTTCTTGATCTCCGTCAGCTTAGGGATGGGGAAGGGCCCGTAGCACTGCGTAAAAATGACTGACAGCTGCTGACTTATCACCTCATTCTGCAGACACACACAAACACCAGTGAGGACAGAAACTTTACACATATTACAGTTTTGTGGCCTCGTTTTTTTCCATGAGCAATCCGGGACAAGAAATTATGCAAATGTATGATAATATAGTTTGAAGTGCACTAAATTTATGCAAACATGAGTGTTATTAATGTCGACCCAGCACACGGGCACAGGGCGGTTTGTATTCCCAGAAAGCGTGCCTTACGTTGTCTGATGTTCCTCTAATAAGCGTTTTGTTTACGTGGACATGAAAGAAAGCTCCAGTGACCTTGCTGGATCGGAGGATCTGGAACATGAGTGGCAGGCCGTGCGTGATCAGCTCCTCAGTGTACTCCTCCTCCTGGATGCAGCAGAAGTCTTTGAGCAGGCCCTGGATTAGCGGTCGGCGGTGCTGGATGAAGCAGGTACGCAGGGACTCGAGCCAGGTGTGCAGCGTCCAGGGAACACCTGGGAACACCAGCACACGGAGCGTGAATACACACAACATCCGAGAGCGAGCGGTTTCAAGGGCAACAGAACCGACCATGTTTCCATCACGTGATGGCGTTGTGGGAGGTGGAGGACGATGGCATGGTGGGTGTTTGGATTAAGGGTTTCAGTGAGAATAGAAAAGCAGCACCTGAATGTAATTAAAGAATGCTCTGTTAAATGTGTTGGACGTGAATGAAGTTTAACTGACGAGATGAGCGGAAAATTTATCATCCAGGTATTTTCATACTTGTATGTTTTATGGCTTTGAAAATGGCTCATTTTTAAAAAGATTTTTTAAAAACTTAAAATATTGAAAAAAAAAAAGTCCACAGGGAAATGGTGGGACTGAAAAGCCCAGTCTGGAGGTGGCAGGTTTATATTTCTGGTAGAGGTGTGGTCCCTTGCTCAGGGGCAGGGGAGCGGGGGTGCAGTGAGCTCAAGGGCAGTGCCAAGGAGGTTGGTGGGACAGGTGTGCGGCATTAACTAACGAGGTCTCTCGATCGATAGATCGATAGATCGATCGATCAATAGATCGATCGATAGATCGATAGATAGATAGAGTGAAGCCGGAGCCCGGAGGAGGGGTGTGTGCTGTACACCAGCTGAAAAGCTACAGGATGTAGGTGCCAAACCTCACAGAACTGCCAGCAGTGTGTTCTCCTAATAAAAAACTGACAAATAAACACGGACGGTGTGTCAAGTCGTCCTCCTTTTCTACAATATTGTTCAGAAAAAAGTTATATTTTAAAACATATGGCACAACTTCTCAGTTGTTCAGGTCTGTCTGTCTGTGTGTTGTTTCAGGACAGGATTGCTCCTGCTAGCAAAGCTGGAAAAGCAGCATGAGTGGTTGTAATTACTGTCCAGACAAGAACCTTTACAACAGAAAAATAAAGCCAATTGGCAAAAACTACATTTCCTCTAATCCACTGTGTTAAAATGTGCAACCTAAAAGCACAAATTAATGACGTTTACAGCCTGATACAGGCGGGTTTTTTATTTGGATTTTATGCTTTGTGAGGGTAACTTTGTTTTTAAACTAGCTCATTAAGCCATAAAGTTTAGTATAAATTATGTCATTATTCCACTTTGAGGGATCTCTGTGAAGTTTTGTCTTCTTCAACACATGACATGAGTTGACTCTTCAGCTTCTCCGGCTGATTTAACCCCTCAAATACAGTCACATCCATAAGATCCTGGACAATGAAGACATTTAAGTAATTCTGCCTCTGTACACAGAGCATGTCAAAGGAGGATACAGACTTCAGGCAATCATTAACGCCAAGGGATTTTCATCCAGTTATTAAAAGCAATCCTTTTATTTCAGATTAATGCAAGTTACACTCCACTTTTGAGCCTCTGAAAATTGGGGACTGTGTGTAAAAAAAGCTGTCAGTGTGACATCGTAGGGCGTCGTATTGAAAAAATAAATGTGTACGGCATGCCCTTCTATACGATATTACTAGTATGGTTTTCTGAAATTTTTTTCAAGGTTAACTTCGACCTTGGCAATAAAGGTCAAGGTCAAATGCTTAGCCAGCTGGGTACTACATTATTGTTGGGAAGTTTTAAAACGATCCATAAAAAATTGTTTGTTATGTAAAGATTTTACTGATCTTCACATTTAGTGTGACCTTGACCCAATTTTCACCTAAATTAAATCAGCTGATATTGTTATTCACCGTCACACAAAATTTGAACACGATATCTTGAAAACTTGACGCTGGACTGCTAACAAACAGACAAACAGACAAACAGACAGAACCGATCACATAAAAAAACAAGATCACAATGGGAGAGGTTGAAGTTTGCACCTTTGTTTTTCTTTACAGGGGACAAATTTAAAAAAAGGGAGAACAAATTTTTTATTTTTTTTTTTACCACAGACTAAAATTTTAACTATCAACATAGCGCTCACCACGCAACCACGCTTTAATGAAACATAAACGATGTGAGAAAATACTCCGGACGTTTGCATCCAGAGTTTGATTACATCTCTACGCAATGGCCAAAACAGCAGCTCGTGTCCATCTTTTATGTACAGTTTGTAATTTTGATGTCAATTTCTCAGTTTTCCACACTTTAATATTATTTAAAAAGAGTATCCCGGCTAAATAATCCAGCCACAGAAAATGATCTTAATCGTTACTATCATCTGCAAATTTTAAACCAATGTGGATAAGAAAGTTTTAAAAGCTCATCACTCACAGATTAGCTTAAATCCTGGAAACATTGTGCCCACAGTTGTAGAAGCTGTGTACCAACACCCCTAAAGCTCGCTAATTAGCAGCTTATATCTCATGTGTAGTTTAACACTTTGGTTTTTTAACTGGTTTAACAAATGGCATATAAGGTGCTAATTGGTGACTTTTAGATGGTGCTGGTAAGTGGGTATGTTTTTACATTTGGACAGCTTACTACTTTCATCTGAAAATTCTTAAATCTATCCTTAAAAACCAACAATTGCAAAGTATCACCTGATAACCTGACAGTACAGAACAGCTACTAAATTGACTGTGAGGTTGTTTTGCTGACTAAAATCAATGAATCCTCATCAAAACCTAATCAGCAGACCACATAAGGTCTTGTGCTCAATGAGCTGGGGTGCAAGCTGATGATTGCCACATTTACAAAATGAGCACTGCCCGAGGACACAGTTCCGTCATCGTGCTCACACCTTCGACCGAGTTATTATCACCTCGGATATAAAAAGTCCTACTTGTGCGAGCGTTTCATGGTTGGATGAGTAGTTGGGATTTCTGAGGACGCGAGCACAGGACAGGACAGGACAGGACAGCACAAGCACATCTTCATGACAGCTGGAGGCAGCGGAGAGCGATGCATTTGTGCCAGTGAAGCATGCATTAGTAAATCTGACCTAAGCTGCGGATGTCTATGGTGATGTCCACATGGCCGTGCTCTGCGCTATGGTACATGGCCTCTCTCAGGGCCCTCAGTCTGGCCTTTCCTGTTCGCAGGGTCCCTCCACCATTGGCCTGGGGAGCCAACCTCTTCTCCCCTGGATCTGAACCCTCAGCTAGAATCTCCTCCAGGGACAGCACATCCCCCTTTTCTTTGTCTGAATGGGACAGGAGCTTCCGAAAAACATTCCTAGATGAGAGAAGGGAGATGAGACAAAATGACAGGGTCAGGGCGAGAGGTAAACATCTGTCCTGGGGTCGAATAATATGAAGGAAAGCTGTGAAGTCAATGGTTCCAAGTTAGACACCCACAAGCTGCATTAAATCCACATTAAGCCCATTTGGCTCTGTAGCTCTCACTGGTGCTCACTCTTAATTGACTACAAATGTCCCATTGTACTCTGAACCTGCATCGCCAGCGTGTAGGAGTGATAATATATGACTCTTACAGGGATCAGGCTGAAAAGAAAAACTGTTCCAAATCTCCAAATTTATTGTACTCCATCAACATTGCATTGGATCTGAGCAACACAACGGCGCAGCAGTAACAGACGCCCTTCTTTGAGAAGAATGGACTCCAGCATGTAACATAAACAGCGTGATTGCGGCCTGATAATGCATCACTGCACCATCTGCTTCAGCGAGGAGGGTCTCGTTTGGAGTCCAAGTGCAGCAAATCATCATGTCCTGTTAGGGGAGGCTGTTTGATCATAAAATGTTGTTTTATTGGTACTAACATGCTGCTGGTTTTGTCAGGTTTGAGCAGAATTACAATGCATGCATGCATAAACCCAAACACTGCATATTCTCAGCTGCAGTAACCACCTCGATCCTTCTGGTTTCAGGCTTTTCACACAGTCTTAAACCTGCAGAGATTTGCTTCCACTCAGCAACAAGAGCATTACTGATGCAGATAAGATGTGGCTCACTGCCACCCAGAGGTGTTGGGTGGGACTGAGGTCAGGGCTCTGTGCAGACAAGTTCTTTAACAGAAACCTCTTCCTGGACAGAACTGTGCACAGGAGCTTTGTATGCAACAATTGTTTAAAAAAAAAAAGAAAAAAAATGAATGGGTGCTTGCTTATGGGTCATATTTAAACTTTTAACTTAAGGCTTTTTTTTTAATATGTATCTGTCCCAAATTATACATCCTGGCCCACTTTTTCACACCACAATTTTGTGGGTTCAAACATGGCCTCAGATTTAAAGTGCCCCAGCAAAAAAAACCCAAAACAAAAACATGCAAGTGAGTTGACGAAACGTTTTTCATGTGAAGCTAAAATTTCACACCAATCTTTATATGTGTCCGCACTTTTTAGTGAAGCTGAAAGTACACAGTGATTTGGGATGGAATGACCCAATGTTATGATGACCAGAGACAGAAATATCTTTGAAATTTGTCAACTTTTAACATGAGAAATACTAGTTGCAAAAGCAAAGTAGACCGGCACGAATACCAGTACCGCTGGTCTTCTTAGATCTTCACTAAGTTCTTTGGACTTTCCTGTTGTTCTGAGAGTTGGTCAATCCAGCAAGTGCTGTCAAACAAATCCTTTAAGCTGGAAAACAAGCTTAATGTTAGCTTACTTTATCCAATGAAAAACCAGTTCTAATGTATGTTGGGGGTTGTTGTCCTGCTGGAACACCCAGACCTGTCCAAGTTTCAAACGTCTAGCTGTTGATTTTAGGTGACAGTGAAGAATTTGGTAATTCCATCCACTTTGTGTAATGGAGCAGTACCACTGGCAGCAAACTAACACCAGAGCATGATGCTACCACCAGTGTGCTTTAAAGCTGGTATTTTTCGGTTTGAAAGACTCACCTTTACTCTTCCAAACATTGCTCCTGTCATTGTGGCCAAAAGGCTCAATCTTTGTCTCGTCTGACCATAAAACCTTGCTCCAGAAGACATATGGCTTGTCCAGGTGGGCAGCAGAAAGTTTCAGTTGAGCTTGAAGGTGTCCATTCTGAAGCAGGGGTTTATTTCTTGGTCACCTGCCTCTCAGTCCATGGAGATGTGAAACTCACTTCACTGTGGACAGTGATGCTGATGTTCCAGCAGGTTTCCAGTTGATGGCAGGCTTGAACCTTGATGGTTCCTGAACATCCTAATCAGTTACCTATCAGAGGTGACAATTTGGGTCTCCTTCCAGAATTGGTGGTGACACATCCATATAACAATTGCTTGGACTGATGATCTTGGAATCTGCAGCTATTTACAAATGACTCCAAGAGACCTTCACAACTTAAATCTACAATCCTCCTTCTTAGATCTTCAGTGAGTTCCTTGGACAATGAGCGCCGTCAAACAAATTTGTTTCATGTTGGCAAAGAGAAACTACCAGAAGTCAATCATAATCACTAACAAGAACTTAATAGAGCTTGGCTTTGTCAAGTTAGAAAAACAACAACTGCAGAACCTTCATTTCCACTTATTAAAATATTTAGGTGACTGTATGTATACAGTTTAATCCGTATGCATATTTTTATACTCTGTGTGGATCAAAGAAAATCCACAGTAAATGCACCCAACTCATGAACTTTTGAAGTCATTAAAGATGTTTACTTTACAATCATTCAACCCTGGGAAAAGAAAAGTTCAAAGAAGTAATTAAATCCCCAAAATACCATGAAATTCATGCCCATGAGGAGGGGATACAAACTTCTGCCCACAACTGTATTGTCTCTGAAATCCTACCTTCACCGTTTCCACCCTCACTAGAAACAAATATCTTGGATATTTTGATGAGTAGATAGCTGACAAGTTTAATGAATGCAAAGGCACAAAGAGGCTTAGTAAAAGCCCAGAATCCAAATAATTAGCCAGAAGATAGGCAGAAATAAAAAAATACAGCAGTGAAGCACACGAACCACATGGGGAACAGGCAAAAGGCAAAAGTCCATTAAACATATAGATGAAAGACAGCAAGGAGTCCAAGGCAATAAAAATACACAGGGAGGGAAAACTAGAAACAAGAAACCAGACTTGAAAGTGCCGAACCACTTGGCAGTGAGAACAAGACCATCTGGCGAAGAACAAAGGGAAGCTGGAGTCTAAACACGTACACTGGAGTGGGTGGTTAACGGACACAGGAGGGCAATTGGTGGATAGGGAACAGGTGTGGAAGACAAGGCAGGTGAAATTAAACTGGGTGAGGCGGACAGGTAACAAGGATGGAAAAAGAAAAATCCCCAAAAAGAGGAAGTAAAACTGACTGGAAAACACAAGAGCTAGTGATTAAGGAAGGAAGTGCCTTAACTCAAAACATAACCATCCAGTCGATACGACATTCAGGAAACATTATTATTATCAAACCATTTTTTTTTTATTAGATTCAGTTTATTTCTAAAAATAAATACATTTTTAAAAGTACAAAACCAAGATACGTCAATGCTCCAGATGGTTTAAAAAATGTTTTAAATCTGAAAGATACTCAAGACCTACACCCTTATGTAAAAAAAACCAAGCTACAAACTAAACTTTATACAGGCCCGCCTCAATTTTCACACCTATGGATATGTGCACATAACAATAAAAACGAACACTAGTAATGTCCAGATGACCAGAGTGAGAACCGAACAAAATGACTCATTTAGCGAATAAGTTCTTCCTCATATTCCTCATATACACAGTTTTTTTTATACTGTAATCAAAGTCAGAAAAAGGAATGTTTTGCTTTCCTTTCCAAAGATATGAACATTATCTTTATAGCTACACGGCCAGGATCCAGTTTATGTTTTTTAAAGTGCGTCAAGTTTACAAGTTTACATCCAAGATGCTTTTTAATATAATCCACCAAACCACTTACGGACGCTGTCTTGGACATACTTGTAGCGTACACTCCCATCTTCCTGTGCTCTTCTGCATGACTGCTTATGCTTTACATACATTCTCAAAGCCTTGTTTAATAACTCTGGCAACTGATAGACAAAATACCACAGGTAGAAATACTTGTGTGCTGGGGTCTTGGAACCTTCACTGTTAGCAACTAGCTACATTAATCCTTTTATTGTTTGCTTCTTGATGCTCGTATATGAACTTTATCTGATGTTAAATAAGAACGTCTAGTGTCTCACAGCCCTAATGCAGCTTTAACCTGCTCACATCACACTGCAGCATGACCATCACACTATAATTGATTGTCCTAATAATGCTGCATTGTGTTGTTGGCTTTCCACTCCACTCCATTTCCTGACAGCCCTCGCTGCTCTGAATGTTAATGGGCTCTGTCTTACTCAGCTGCAGGGAAATTATGTCAGACCGAAGCCACGAGAGCGGCCGAATAGACTGCGGCGCTTATCGCTGCCTGCTGTCCGACAGGGAAACTGAGATATCTGCCTCTCGTGTGCTGCAGGATTTTGTGAGAGGCAGATGGACCGGGGCAGAGTGTGTAAATGGATCAATACTGTGGTAATGGATACGTCTTGGCTGGCTGGAACTTGAGAATGCATGTGTGTGTGTGTCTGTGCGATTGTCTGTGTCACCTGTGGCCATGTGCTGCTGCCAGGCTGAATGAGTTCATGTCTCCCAGCGGGGTGGAGGAGATGCCGTTTCGACACATGGTTCCAATCATGGGGTCAGCCCCTCTTTCCAAAAGCAAACTCACCAGCTCGAAGTTACCTAACGAGGATGACAGAGGGAAGAGATTAAAAAAGGGAGGACACACACACCCGCATTTGAAAGGTATAGCTTCAGTCCTGTGCATATATTAGAGGGCAAGAGTTACTATTTACTCCGAGGACACGAGCAGCAAATAATAAATGTAGGTAACGTTTGCTAATCAAAGCAGAAATTCAGCCACTATCCTCTTCAAAGTTTTACTTTACTCTATAGATTACTCCCCGAAGTCTCCGTCTGTCCCACTGCACTTGTCTATCTGTGATGTGACCACCTTAAATCCCTTAAACTATGTATTTGCTCATAGGCATGGTCAGTTTTACGGGTTACTAACAAAAGTTGTGCACAGTCACTGTGCTCTCTTTATAAATAGAAACAGTATTTTTTTCTCTTTACTCACTGGTGCAATGCCTTAGTAAATTTGGCCCAATATGGAAAAAAGTACTGGGAATTGCTGCGATTCCTATCTATGTTTCGGAAATATATATATTATCAATATTGTGTTGTGTCTAAATCCAGTTTTGTTAAAAAGTTGTCTATGTATCAGAATTTTCAAATTAGTATTTATTTTAGTTTCTTTTCATTGCTTGAAATTTGCACATTTTAGTCTTTTTAATTATTGTTTATAAAAGGCACAGGTCAGAAGTAAGATTTAGAAACAATCACTGCTGTTGACTCACAGTGTTGTAGATATCCAAAGTCTCAAGAAAAACAAGTTGTAATGACATTTTTTATCAAACAATACAGATATTGTCTCTATTTTTTTTAAATATATATGCACATAGTATTTAGTTTCAGTTAACTACAATAAACTTGTTATGTTTATATCTACATCTGATATAGTAGATGTATGTAAATACTCATTTTTTAAGGTATAAATTATTATTTATTTGTGCAAATTTTATAGTCCAAGCTGGGTTTTTGTCTCGGAGAGTTTTCTACTTAGCAGACCAGAACTTGACATTATCAGACTGGACACAGCATCAAACAAAACACCATAACCATGATGATCCAATTGGGGATCAAGACATCAAAACACGAGCCTGGACTTGCATAAAGTTATTCTGGGTCTTAGAAAGCCTCTCGCTCATTGCTCTTCATTAACAATATTAGCTTTGGAGCTGATCTTGATTTCATCCACATTTACTATTTAATGAAAAGGATGTGAAAAACATTTACTATCTGTGGTTGTATGTTTTAATCCCTTGTTACCATGGCAGTGTGACTTCCTACACCTCACCAAGCCACCCTTGGTAACACTTGTGAACAGATTTCAACTTGTTAGCAGGTCTGAATGTAGAGTAATGCAAATAAACTGGACAAATTCTATATGTGAGGTTTGCCACTTTAGAAGCTGAAAAGATGACCGTGTTTCCAAACTTGGACTGGTGCTGCAAAGGATTTAAACTGGCATCTTTAAAGCTTACTAATTAAAATAGTGTATCTTGCTTAATTGGTGCAGAAAACGAGCAGAAATCCCCAGAGCTGAAAATAAAGTCAGTGTCACAGCCTCTTTAGGCTTGCACCAAAAAACATAAAAATAAGCAGCCAGGTACAACTCCTGCCCCCAGAAAACAAACAAACAAAACACACAGTCAAAAAATGTTGATTTACAAAACACTGAAAACGTAAAATACTAACAATGCCAAACTGAAGGTGTGCAGATTCATCTTGTTCACCAAGTAGGTGTACTAAAAGCCATTTGTCATTTTCTATGATAAAAAAAATAACACATAAAATTACATATACCAACATCTAGATTAGCCTTGCTAGCAAGTGTTACAGTGGGTTTATATTTTAAAATGAAGCCAATAAAAAAAGTGGAACTGCATTTCCTCCAGCAGCCTCCAGAACTGACTATTTTTGACTAAACTGTCCAACTTTTATAAAGCAGACTTGATCTTACAAGATCCAGTGACTTGTTCATAAAGTTAGCTAATAGTTTGATAAACTTCAAATTACCTCGTTAAACCTCATAGTGATCAGTGTTAAAGGTCTTTACCAGGTTTGAAAATCATCAGTACCAAAAAACTGAGCCCTTTAATGACCTTTAATGATGAGCTCTTTATTGTAATAGTTCAGTAATACTGAAATATACTAAAATAAGTCTTCTCAAGTAAGTTACTTTTGTTTTTTTCATGTCTTTTCCTAGCTAAAAATGGCAATTTAGTATAACAGTAAAGGTACACCTTGCTAACAAAGTAAGCTACCACTTGCTAGCAAGGAGCTAGTCTCCCATCCAGACTTCTGTCCAGGAATGGTCACAATCACATAAAAAAAGAAAAGAAACAAAAAAAGAAACAAAAAATCTGAATTAGAAATTTTTTTTAAAAGCCCATAAACAAATGGCTGATGTCGCAGTAGCTATGTCCATCTTTTATTTACAGTTTGTGGATTTTTATATGGCCAGAGGGGCCGATGGCGCGATATGGCAGCCCCGCTTCTGTCAGTCTTCCCCAGGTTAGCTGTGGCTACAACTGTAGCTTGCCTCCACCAGTGTGTGAATGTGAGAGTGAATGAATAGTGGAATTGTAAAGCGCTTTGAGGGTCTTGAAAAGTGCTATATTAATGCAATCCATTATTATTATTCATATATTGGATTATATCTGGAAAAGGTACAATTATTTCTTTGAGCCAGCCAACCTCAGTTTATATAAATAAATCCTCAGATCTTAGAAAAATAAAACATGAGTTTGAAGCTCGTTTTTACTGAGTAAAATACCTGCTGTACATTCTGCCATACAGCAGCACAGTGATGAGAACTAAAATTTAAAATTCCCTACACTCTGGAATCCCAGATAGTAATTGAAAGTGATGCATTAATTACAACTGTGTGAGAACGCCTTCTGGTGCGCTTGGAGTCAAACATGTCGTGACTAATCCCATATACGGGGCATCGGTCGGGAATAAGAATACTTGGGTTAAGTGTGCACATCCATCGGAAGCCCAAATTAAAGATGAGCCTTTGCTGCTTGTGTGCGATTACCTGCAGCGGCGGCCAGCTGAAGTGGGGTCTCTGTGTAGTTCTCCGCCCCATCCTGCAGGGCGCCCTCCACATTCGCTCTATTATCCAGCAACAACTGTGGCAGAGATGGGAGGCAGAGGAGGTGGAGGGAAGAGGGGAGGGAGGAAGAGGAAAACAAACCAAAAAAAGGGGGGAGAGCAGGGAGAAAGAAAATACAGGTAGAGGGAGAAGAGGGGATGTTACAGTCAGGCTTGGCAAGAGGAAAAAACCTCAACTGGTGGAAACCTAAACCAGCTCAGAAAGTCACTGACATTCTAGCTATGCTTGATCATTATGCTGTGTGGGGGTCTTATTCGTCTGTGTTGAGCTGAAGACGAAGAATTTATATCTCCAAAACTCTGATTTGCCCTGATGCAGATTAATAACTGAAAAAATCCTGGAGGCGCTGGTGTTCATCAGGCTTTCAGCCCGTGTCAGCTCACACAGTAATGACTGCAACAAAATGTGTTTTATATATTAAAACTGAACAAAACACTCAAATTTTGGCATCCCTGGGGGCTGTGCATCAGTGCTGCGCTTCAAGCTTCTTACTACTTCTTACTTCAGGATCAGTCTTCAGATTAGGGTGGAAACAGGGGCCTGGGTCAGACCTACACTTAATTTTAGGAGCATACATAATCCTGAGCCAAGCCCTCTCCACATAACTGAGATACACACTGCACAGAAAGGACCAAGAAGGAGAAAGAAAGGTCATTTGGCATCATCATTATTATGATGCACCATCATAATAATCACCATCATCATTATTATCCTCATTTTGGTACAAAGGATAGGGCAAGGGCCACAGGTTAATGGTTACAGGTCATAAACATCACTACCTGCACGACAGGGACGTGTCCGTGTAACACGGCGAAAGTGAGTGGCGTCCCCTGGCGCGTTTCAGGATAAACTGAGGGGTGCTTGTTTACTGTGCTTGGCACCTGGGAAGTCATAGGTGAAGTTCAGGGAGAGAGATATATATATATTTATATATACAGCCATTAACATTCACAGCTCAGGGCGGGGGATGGGGGGAAAGAGGAGGAGTGAGAAGCAGTATGCAGAAGGGAGAAGTGTAAGCAAAGGAGGGCAGGATGGCACAGGGAGATTTTCCTCTTGAGTTTCATAGAAAATCTTTAGCAGCTTGAATCCTGCCTCTCATCTCAATCGTCACTCTAAACGTCAAAGAGCATCTGTCTGGACGAGGCTCTCTCACCACACTTTGTTGTATCTACAGCTCCACCCCTTATTAGCATTTCATTTCAAAGGGGAATGAAACTAAGAGAGAAAAAGCGCAACACTGACAGCAAACACCGACGACAAACACCGACAACTAACGCCGAGGAGAGGGGCGGTGCTGACTCACGAGCGAAGCAGCGAGTGAATAAAATCAAACAGCCGTACCAGCCTTATGCTGTTCTGTGGTTTCTAAAGCTGCTTTATCACTGAGTAAATTAAGGAAATTATTTCTAAATGTCGCCTGGAGGACAAACAGATGTTAAATAATACGCCACGTTTCATTTGAGGTTTGATGCTAAACAACAGCGGGACTGTTAGAGCTTATGTTTTTACAGGAATGAATTATTTATGACGTTATAATAAAAGGCAGTTCCAGCAGAAACAGAGCCAGTCACAGGCTGTCACTGCAGAGAAGAAGTTAACTCATTTTTACTTTACTTAGAAAGCTTAGGTCTACTTTTCTGTGCATGTATTTATCCACACAGACAGATTTGGTATTGATTACGGTTACAGTTTAAAAGCAGCAGAGGTGAATTTAACTGTGTAGCTTTGAAGCGCTCAAAGCAAAATGTCAACGTCTACCTCGGGATTATCGGGGTTATCCAGGTCACTGTTTTTTCAACTTTTTACCTCCACAGGGAGGTTATGTGATTGGCTCAGTCTGTCTGTTTGTTAGGAGGATTACTCACAGAGTTACAGATGGATTCGCATGTAAATTTTTACCACAGGTGAGATTTTGGTGGGATGTTTTTGGAGTCACTGCTGTGAGCTTTTCTTCAGTCTCTCTGGTGTGAGTACACTTTTCTCTGTTTGTAACTGGTGTGATGGTGCCAACACCACAACTACAGTGATAAAACCTGGGTTGATGCAGCAGTTGATAACCACCTTCTTGGGGGCACTTATCCAGATTTCTGATGAACCTGCTTCATAGTACAGGGCCTCATTGTCTCCATACTGTAAGACATGCATGTTGATTTGTGAACCTTTGTATTTTTTCTATCCAATGGTCATCATTTGATTTAACGTGTACCGCTGGCTGATGAAGAGCCGCGCTGCTCGTAAACTCATGTCTGAGGCTCTAAATCAGAACCTAAACACTAGTTTTCAATGGAAATTCAATTCGCCCCTTATGCCAGTTTTATCAGTGGTTTTTGTATTTTAAGCTTTTAGCTCCTGAAAAAGAAAACAAACTAAACCATTATTTTTGCAACCCATAAGCCAAAATTTGGGGTTATTATGTCGAAATGAGACTTGTTGAATGAAAGTTCTGGGAAAAATAGCTCAAAATTTTGGCAAAACATAAAATCTGGACATATGGATGATAGGAGAAATGTTACTTTTGAGTCTGTTTTAGATTCTTTTGGGTTGCAGGTACAAGTGATCTGTATTACAAGACAAAAAGGACAAAATATCTGAAAAACTGAACTTTTTTGACAGAAAATTGCCCTTTCTTATACCTGTGAAAATTTCACAGCTGTATCCACACCAAAATTCCTCCCGAGCCGCATTCTGGGGGCAGTTGCTCTAGTTAAAGCAGGATATGGTTTTTGGAGAGCAAACAGCATTCAGCTCACCTCTGTTTATTGGTGTTATAGCTGAAATGTCAGACAGATAAAATATCTCAAAGCCTCTGCATAAAACTTTACAGCGAGGCTCCAGTAGGAGCAAATGAGGTGTTTTCACTTTGTTTGAATTTATGTTAGCTTCATCTTTCTTATTCTATAAACCACCGGTTGATTTTACAGGTACTGCTTTGCTTCTGAGTCAATACTGCACTTAACACAAGCATCAAAGCAATGGAGCAATCACAGTGATCAATAATGAGGTCACTACGGTGAAGGAGAGCCCATAAATGGTGTTACTTTTGCATTTTCTAACTGAAAATTAAAGCGATTACACACATACAAGCACACACTACAGAGAGAAAAACAGGAATTCTAACAGTGCACTGTTAAGTACAACAGATAGGTGCAATGATTTTCAAGCTTCATGCAGAGTCTGTGGTAGCAAGTTACACTAAGTGCACACAATTATAAAAGAAATGTATTATTGATGTGGTATAAGCAAATTGCTGCTGGATTTACAGTGTAAAACGTAATGAAATCACTGCCTGCAAAGTGGATCATTTTCCTGTATCGGTGTTAAAACAGTGATACTCGCTTATTGCTTATTGGTGCACTTCGTGTAATGAGCTGCCGGGGGAACAGAGAGCATGCTGAGAGCAGGTGAGACAATGACGATAGGGGGAGGGGGAAGGAAGAGCAACACAAAGTGGGTTCATAGTTTCACTGTTTACAGAAACAAATGTGAACAAACATGTTAGACCAGAACAAAAAAAAAAGTGCAATCATTGTGACACTGCTGCATTTGACTAGCGGACAGTTGACACTGACCTCGCTGTTGATGTCCGCTCCGGCGTCAAGAAGCATCTGGACCATGGCCTCATCACCACGAACGCAGGCATACATGAGAGGGGTCATTCCCTGCAGGATGAGACGGGGAAGAAAGGGGGGAGGATGACATATTTCTACATAGTACCAAAATGGGAAGCTGGTAGCAGAGATTCCACCCAGCAAAAAGGTGTTGGAAAGAGATGGGAGAGATGATTTTTCCAGATGTCTAAACAAGCTGGAGATTTGTTTAAAGAGTGAAAGGTGAAAAGGAATCGTTGGTGGTCGCTGAAAAGACGTCCTGCTATGTCTAAATTTAGTTGAAAAGTGGGCATTCTTTCCTCTCAACACATCTGTAGATTCAGACAGTAATTTCCTTCTATGAGGAACCAATGCTGACTGGTGCACCACCCTCCTACATTAACCTCCTAGGACATGGCGTCCACATATGTTGACATCACTTTTTGGGTTATTTAGACCAAAATACAAAATTTTGCTCTACAAGGGCCTGATGTCCACTTACGAGGACATTATACTGCCTCTGTTTCATCAAAATTTAAAACGAATATCCTCATACGTGGCTCTCATTTTTCTTAGGAACAAAAATCGGGTAAAAAAAAAAAATCTGGTGATTCTTTGTTTTTACATTCATCGGGTCCCAATGCACGGTGGCACGGTGGTTAGCACTGTTGCCGCACAGCAAGAAGGTCCTGAGTTCAATTCCACCATCAGGCCGGGGTCTTTCTGTGTGGAGTTTGCATGTTCTCCCCGTGTTTGCGTGGGTTCCCTTCGGGTACTCCGGCTTCCTCCCACCGCCCAAAGACATGCAGCTTGTAGGTTAATTGGATAATCCAAATTGCCACTAGGTGTGAATGTGTGAATGAATGTGAGTGCGAATGGTTGTCTGTCCCGACAGACTGGCAACCTGTCCAGGGTGTACCCTGCCTCTCGCCCTATGACAGCTGGGATAGGCTCCAGCGCCCCCCTGCGACCCTGAAAAGGATAAGTGGAAGTGAATGGATGGATGGACGGACGGGTCCCAATGTGCCCAAATATCAAAGATAAATTAAAAATGCTTGCCATGGAAGAGTTTGGGTCTTAGGAGGTTAAGGAACAATAAGCTTTGGCTCTCTGGATGTCCCCCCCAAATAGGCTGACCATTTAATAATTACTGTGACACATGACCCTATGAGTTATGGTGTTGAAGGTTCAATAATGCATTTTAACCAGACAAGGCCAAGGCCTATTAAGGCCTCTTTGCTACCATAAACAGGATTTATTTGACAGCACTCACTGAACTGACCCATACTCACAACAAGTGACCAAGACCAAGAAACTCAATGAAGGTCTAAGAAGGCCAGTGTAACAGTGGTACCAGTACATTAAACAAAGTGGATGGAAAAATCTAAGAAAGAGAACTATATTTACACAAGTTGGAGAGGTCTCTTGGGGGCATTTCGAAACAACTGCAGATTCCTGAATCATCAGAAACTAAAGTTATTCTGATGTGTCACAACTTTACCAAGGTCTGGGAAAAAAAAACCTCTAAAAAGTCACCATCTGTTAGATAATTGGTTTAGATGTTCAGGAACAATCTGGGAAACACCAAGGTTCAAGCCTAGCATGTACTGGAAACTGCTGGAACACCAGCATCACTGTTCACAGTGAACCTCAGGTCAGCTGTTCTACAAAGTGGATGGAATAATGAAGAAGGAAGACTACTTCCAAATTCTTCAACTTCACTTTAACTCAACAACTAGATAGCTGAAACGTTGATACTTTGTCACTAAAATGCTAATTAAATGTTGCATTAAGAAAACCCAAAGGCACAGAATTAGAAGTTTGACAATGAGCTGACAGGTGGTTGAAAACAGATTAAGTTAAAGTCTTAGAAGTGAAGGCATCTGCCTTCTTGAAGCCTACGACTGGGTTGACCCACTTTACTCACTGTTAGAAAAAAAAAAAAAACTTCAACCCTTTTTTGGCTACATAGTACCTCAAATACTATTGTAACAATAGTTAAATGGGATTTAATAATAAACACCATCTCTAATGATCAAAGTAACTGTAATGAGCTAAAGGATGCTAACAGCGATTACTTTCTCTCAACAAGAATGAGGATTTCAATGCCATAGCGATATATGAATCTGACTACGTGTCAGCGGTGTTTGTGAAGAAACTTGCTAGCCTCCTTTTTTTTGGTAAGCAAACTTGTTAAAAACATACAAAGCCAAATTAAATAAAAGTACAAAAAAACCCCACAATAACAAAGGATCTGAATGGCAACAAAGACTAAGCAGAGATTTGACTGGACCATTTATTATTGGGTCAGTTTGCTTTAATACTTTACATGCACTGAATAATCAGGCTGGATCTTTGAAATGAGCTCTGCATCATTTCACTTTTTTATTATCTAAAGGCCAACTTCTCACACAAATGTGATATTCATCTTACATTAGATTTTGCTTCAAGGGAAATTTCTAAGGATGTGTTCAAGGATTACAATCAAATCACTCGATTGGAGTCCTTTTTCTGATTTGCTGCTCATCATCCAGTAAGTGTACTCCTGCTGGAGGTTAGGACCTCTACCAAACAGAGAAGGAATTGCATTGAAAACACACTTTTGTTATTCCTCATGCAAAAATGTTGATTTCACTGCTATTAACAAAATGCCTTGAGAAATAATTCCAGGTTATTTCAATCTGGTGTTATTCCTGTAAATGTAGATATTGCAGCTGTGTGGGTTGTGCATATTTTAATAGGAGGCGAGAGGTTTGATGTTCAACAAGAGACCACTTCAGACGACTAACTGCTGTACTTGGTTTCAGTCAAACTCAAAAACAAACATTTAAACGTATTCATGTACACCACCTTATACGTACTGCTCTATACTTTGTAAGGATTCACATGGTGTCTGGTACCAAGACCTTAGTAGGGGATCTTTTCGTTTGCTGGTGTGCACAACTTGGAGATTCTAGCTTCGATTGGGATTCAGTGATGTTTGAAAGGCAGATCAAATTTTGGCTCTTTGTCCTGTTTTTCAATCAATTTCCGAGGTAGAGCACAGAGCAAAATCCTGTGGTGGCCACTGAGTGCAATTGCTACTGTTTCATGTGCAGCAATGTTTATGTGGCACATGAATGCCACAAGCAGCATGACTCTTTGGGAGTCAACAAATGTGCAAAATTAGAGAAAAAGTTCTGGTGCCTCATTGTCAAGACTGCTCTGAGATTATAACAGAAAGTTTTTGTTAACTTTTCTTATCTTTTTATTTAACTATTGACCCACCATAAAATTCTAAATAACCAGGATTTTTTCTGCTATTTAAATGTTTATCTATTACTTTGTAACCTTGGTTTCTAGTATGAACAGTCTTGGGGAAATTCTTTGTAAGTAGGAAAAGCTGTAAAGCTTAGTTAAAAGTCCAAAATCTATACCTTCCTTTACATTCTCCAAAGCCATCCAGTGTCACACTGGAGTCTTTGGTGAGCTAATTCTGGTCCCAGGGCCATATGTTTGACACCCTTGCTCTAGCGCAGTGATTCCAAACCTTTTGGAGCCACTATTTCACATTAGAAAAATTACAGGGCACACCACCAAGCAAAAACGTCACAAAAAGCATATTGATTATTTTTCCCCGCACACCAGGCATAGCAAAATTGGCTCGGTTTGTCCCCAGTATACCTTTTTTGCTTCCTTCTGACCACTACTCATGCTAGGGCCTTCATCTGGGTGGGAATTTTCTCTTGGACCCAGGTCTGACTGACTACTTTTTCTTTTCAAATATTTATTCATTCCTATGACTAATATGTAATTTCTTCTTCATCTTCTTGTGTTTTACCAGCAGTTGGTAACCCAGTTAGTTAGAGCAAGGAGTTGTAATGCCCTCTAGTGGAAGAGAATGTATTTGTTATGTCCGTTACTCAAGCAGGTCACTTAGAGCACTAATCAGCTTACAGCCATACGACCCTGAGCACACCCAATCTCGACTGATCTCAGAAACTAAGCAGGGTTGGGCTTGGTTAGTACTTGGATGGAAGAGTATTAATCAGGTGGAACCAGGTAGTCTTCCACAGCACACCTGATCATTTCTCACAGCACACCTATGTGCTGCAGCACAGTGGTTGGTTTTTATCTGCTGGTCTGCTGGTTTCTTTCTGTGCTCAGTCCAAGATCATCATTGCTGGGTTACCTGGAAACGGTTTCCAGGTAAAGCTCTTAAAGTGCACAGAATAACTAAAGTATGAATCTGTGTGTGAATCAGTGAAAGTGACTCTCGGTGTTAAGAGCCTTGAATGGTCAGACCAGAAAGGCACAATAAAAATGACTCTTCCTATAATAACATAATGACGACTATTTACATCCACACCGTTTTGTTACACAGTCAGGCTAAAAGCACCAGCCAGTCATCTTTGAGTTACATCAATGCAGGAGCAAAGGGATTCCCAGATGACACGGAAGCAGTTTGCTGCAGCAGTTGCAAAAACATTCTGCAGAAAACTGTGGAAAAACTTCCGCAATCACTTCACTTCCGGTTTTTACTTTGTCTATACCTGTTCCTGAAGGCTTTTACGTAGCTTACCTAGCTAAATCCTACAATCACTGACGATCGTGTTGACCGTAACCACAACATTAGCTCGTTTTTTAGAAGTCTTCACATAATTTTCTTTAAATCACCATTTTATGTACATGCTATAACTTCACCACTGCTGCCTACCAATCGATCCCGTTCTGTAAAATGCAGTGAGATATAATAAGTATACACACACAGCACACAACTCAGAGAAATATCCGGCAGTTTCTCGCAGCTTCTTATTTACTGGACCTTTTCATTACTCCCTTAAAATAACCGTGTCTTCCCAACAAGGGCAAAAGCACAAAGGTGGGCTGTGAAACTCCTAACATAACTTCTTCTATCTCTGCGTGTCTCCATATGCACAGAGTATTCTGACACGCCCACACACATTATGCTGCAGGATGAAGCTGCTTCATCTAAGTGCTACTGCAAAGAATTGCATAAGATCAGCAACAGCAACAACTTAAAAATGACCTTTATTGTAAACGAGGCACCGAGATCTTCACATTTATCAGACTTTTCTAACTGTTTTAAATGAGCTTCCATAAAACAGACTTCAATCATATATCTGATCTGGGCCATTATGCTCAACAGAGGCCTTTTACGGCTCACTCATAACACACCACAGCGCTTTATGTTGAAGACTGATCTCCCTTAGTGGTGATTCATTCTTAAACATTTCCTGGACAGCAATCTACTTAATCAGCAGACGGCTAAAGGGCGAGAGACGACGGACCGCGATGAGCACCGTGATGAGGTCTAAATGTCTCTTAGCCGTTATGACAGACTCCAGCTTTTACTTTATTGCTCCTGTAACGCTGTCTGGTCTTTTGCTCCATTTAGCCTCCTTTACAAGGAGATAAAAGCCTGCATGTCACAGGCTCGTATTTATGTGAGGGGAGAGGAAGGAAAGCATAAGTCAATACAATCTGTCAATTTAACAAGCATCTCTTTTTCACATTTTTTTGTAATATATTATAAACAATATATAATGTGTTTAAGCAAACATTAATCAACCAGACCTGGACTTTATTTTTAGATTGTCTGAGTGAAGAATTGCCAAGCAAATCTTAATTAAACCTAACTAGGCGCAGCTTATTGACCGCGGAAAGTCAGATTGCACAATTAACTTCCACTTAGCAGCACTGGGAATAGCCAATATTTCCACGAAGGTGAAGATTCCCAAGTGACACTTGGCTGTAGTGGGACTGAGATACTGACCTGACCTGTCAGTGCTCAGAGCAGGAAAAGTGTTGCAGTAGCAGGCAACAAAAGAAAAATCCTTTCCCCTTCCACTTTCAGGATGAACAGGAAGGTCATGGCACAATCTGTAGCTGGATGCCGCTCTGCTACAGCCCTGAGTCGCTCCTCTCCTCCCTGCTTGAGTAATTTAAGCGATCAGTATGCTGGGTGGTGTGTGCAAGCCCCCGCATCTGCTTCTTTGCTCTTCTTCACCTGACTGCTCCTCCTGCATCCCGCCTACTGCCACCTTTGATTAATCCGGTTCTCCAGCCCCCGGCTCCATCCACAGCACCATGAAAACTGTTAAAAGGACTCATACCTCCTGTTTGCACACTGCGAAGTTCAAGGTGACTTGATATTGGGTGTTGCCTCTTCTTAGCTGAGGCATTTCTCATTCATACACATCCCTGGCACTAGGCTGAGAGGTGCTACTGCCTCCTGTCTTTTTTCTTTTTAAGTAGGCGGCAATGAGTGTACGACCATTGGCCAGGGACATCAGGTAAACTCGGGTATTTATTTATTGTATTGTTTAAAGTTTTGGTTCTTATATTTTTGGATACTTGTTTGGTCACGACCTGACCTCTGGGTAGTGACTGGAAAAATGAGGATCTGAAGGGTGTCTCTCTTAGGGACAAGTGGTGAGGAGATCAGGAACGTTTCAGAGTACAGATTCTACTCCTCCACATTGAAAGGAGGCACCCAAAACACCTAGGGATGTTCCACTGGTAGCAGACCCTAGACACTCCCTTCGCTGGCTTGGGAACATCTTGGTGTCCCCCAGAAGAGTTGGTGCATGTGGCTGAGCAAAGGGGGGTCTGGGTGTCTCTGCTCAAAGTGGAAGAATGAATTTCTGGTTCACTTTTGGAGACATTTTATGATTGTTCTAGTGTAAATTTTGATTTCTTAGTTTGTCTCCCTGTTCATTCCTTTTTCCTCAATTCTTCCCTCGTTTCTGTCTTTATGACGAGTGTTAATCTTGTGTCTGTGTTTAGTATTTCCTGTGCTAGTTTTACTTCCCGTGTCTTCTCCAACTCTCTGGTTGTTCTCACTTCCAGTAATTATGTTCCCATCAGCCTTCAGTGTATGCTTATATATGCTGTCTTTCCTTTGTTACCCCTCTACCTTTTTGGATTCTACCACTTTCATGTGTTTTTGTTGTACTTTTGTTACCTTTTAGACTTATTTGTGAGCACATATATTTGCCCTGAATAGCTGGTCCTCAACTAAAACTCCACAAACAATAACTGCGACACACTTCTGCTTTTCTTCTTCTTCGTTTTGTGATTGCTTTGCTTCTAAAATTTCGTTGCCGGTGGAAAAATCTATAAAATGAACTAATTAACTCCCATTTAACCTCTTCCATCTGGTTAATTAATGCTCCTCCCCCTTACCCCAGTGAGCTGGAGTCGTAACAGGTTTATTTGTTACTTCACTGCCGCAATGTTACTAGATTCCATTTGGTCGAGGTCCACTGATTATTATATTTGTATTTTCTTTGTTATCCATGCGGTTACATTCATGTCCCCGCTGGGCCACTGCCAGCATGTTGTGGTGTTTAATGAGCAATTAATAGCAGCACATGAGGCAGGGGCTGTGGGGATGAGACCACTCCTTTGCAGACCTGTGAAATATGCATTTTTGTGCTGAAAGGATTAAGAGGAAAAAAAATGTTTTTTTCATTGCCAAGAGGAGTTGGTGCGAGTTTTAAGAAATGTGTGTCGAATTAAGTCAAGTTAAGGATCCTACTATGACTTCATCTTAATTATATGTTAAAAAAATGTAGAAAATAACAATCATTTCATGTATTTTTGAGACAGTTCTCAGCTGCTGAAGTCAGAGTGAGTCAGAGGTTACAGCATCTTTAGCTTTAGTCACGCAAGTAAAACTGAGGGATTTTAATCAGATCCTTGAGGTCTTAAAGAGGGCGAGGCTTAGTCACACTGCATGACGTGGAGATGCAAAGGACTTGATGTCTTCACCTCGCTCACCTGATATATTAGATCTGGAGGAGGATGAGGGAGAAATAAATAAATAAAACCCCTGCTATTCTTTTCTGTTTTAAACATACTTTGCTCTGCCAGCTGTTATAACCTGAAATATTGTGGTTTTATATGATGAGCAGGTTTAGTTAACCATTCCGTTTTCTTTTATTCATTATTATCCCTTTGCTGTCCTCAAGTGAAAGTTGTTGCAGGCAGCGTGTTTAGGCATGAAGGGCAAGTACATTTTTGTAAAAGTGAAAAAGAAAGCAAAAATACACAAAAAATGAGGATTATTGCAAGAACCACATATCTGTGATACATCAGCAGCTTAGAGAAGCAGCTTTCGCAGTCCTTTTACTGCCAAGAACTAACACGTCTACGTTGCCAACAAATAACAAACCACCATGTAAGATGTAGCTCTCCATCACAGACAAATGCTCACATGCGTTATTAAAACTAAAAATAATAAGGAACTTATGTATGAAGCTGTTTTTGTGATATTTCAAGGGCTGATTGAAATTACTGCATCACTGGGATCCACTCGATGGTGCTTAAGGGTGCACAACTGAACCAAATACACAGATTCCAGTTTAATCCCCAGTTAAAACCACTGGTGGACCAAGTGCAAAACATTAATCATCTACGTTCTGCTGCGCAACCCTGCATCCTGGCATTCACGTAGACGTTACTTGATGTTAACGTCTAAACGTTGCTTCAGACTGACCCACCATCCGGTCGGAACCGTCTGCAATCTTTGTTGGATAGAAGTGGATCAAAACACCAAGGTGTTTAATCTGTCATGGACTCCAGACACTGATCAGAGCGAGAACGTGTCAGATATCCCAGAAACAAGCCCAACGAACCACTGCCTGTGTCCAAGTGCCAAATCACTTGGACTGTTGTTTGCACACAGTCGGCGAATTGCCGTTCAAATACTAATTGTTTCCTACACGAATGATCAGTCTGTTGATTGACAGAAAAACAATCAGCAATCTACAATTGATTTTTTAGGCAACTAGGCGGTGGTTAATCGCAGCTCGCTGAGATGTGTGATAAAATGTATGATTTTTTTTTACTGAAATATAATGATCTGGCTTAAAACCTGTGGCAAGGTTCTGACTTACTATAGGTTTTATATAGAATTTAGACGAGTGAAGGTTAATCAAAAAAGCAAATTATCACTAGGTGCAAGCTCATTTTAAGCTAAGACCTGAGGATCTAAGAAATGTCATGGTCCTGGGCCAGTATTCTTAGCTTTTGTGTGTTTTGTATTTCGTTCTTTATTTATGCCGTGGTTCCTAGGTTCTGTTAAGATGTTCCTTATTTGATTACCCCCTGTGTATCTGTGAGCCCTCGTTTCCCCTCCTTGTGTTTCATTCCATGTTTTCCCCAGCCCGTTATGTCTGTGCTCTCCCCGTGCTCTCTCTCCTCCTGTCTGAACCTCTGTGTACTTCCTGTTTTACTTTGACAGTCTCCCGTCAGTGTTGCGTTTACTCCTGCCGTGTCTTGTTATGATCATCAGTGTCACCTGTGTTCCCCGTGTGCTCCCACTTCCCTCGTTAACCCTCTGTGTATTTATGTCTGCGTCTCCCTCAGTTCTGTGTCGCGTTCTCCCTCATTCATGGCTGCGTGTTTCTCCGTCTATTACGTTATAGTTTCCCAGTTTAGTTTGTATGGTTTTGCTCTCCAGCAATAAAGCTGTGAATTTTGAGTTCATTCCTGCCTCCATGAGTTTGCGATTGGGTCCTCATCCAGCCTGCACACAGCCGAAGCATGACAAGAAATGCCTTTGAGACTGGATGGATAATTGAGATCTTTGCACTTCTGTAAAGTGTGGGTTCATCTGATTGTTGTTGGATGAGTGTTTCGAGCCTGGTCTCACTCCCAAATCATCACAAATGAATGCTTGATCATTACGCCTTTATTACTGTCAAAAGATGTTTTCTTAACCCAAAAACTCCAAACCACGAGTAAAAGTGAAAGTAAACATCGAGAAAATGAAGCTCCCATTGGGGGTAGTGATGATTTACCACTCCTGCCCTCATTGGCGGACACCTTGTAAGTATCCCAGAGGCAGCATCTGCTTTGACAAAACTGCAGTGTGTGAAATTTGAAAGGTTGGAGTTTGAAATTGAGTTATTACTTTGAGAAGAAGCGGCAGGACATTTGTGCAGGGTTAGTGCTGTACACACGAACAGACACAAAGAAAAACTCTCTTAAAAATGTGGATTATTTTCCTTCTGTATTAAAAAAAAGAAAGATGCATGAAAACTGTATCGTGGCATAAGAATTTAGCACGCTGCATTACTCAGTGAGAGAGCAGCCTGTGCTCAGCATGTGTGCATGAACTGCACTGGGTTGCCAGGTACTTGCTAGAAATCCACAATTTATTGTATCTCCAACCCCTGAGCTGTGCAAATGTGGGATTTTAAAGTTGTTATATATATGTGAGTGTGTGTGCAGGAGAGCGTGGGTGTGTTAGGTGCCAGACCTGCTCGCTCATGCTGTTAATGCCATCAGGCCCCAGCAGGTTCACGGCCTGCTTGACCAGGTCCGTCCGACCGCAGTTGAGCATCCTGAAGCCCAGATCCTGCAGGAACTTGGCCTCTGTGGAGGCTGCGTCCAGCTTTCTAGTGGCACAGAAGCAATCCTCGGCTCTGCAGACAGAAACAGCAGATCTATTACTTTGATTAAGACGAAGCTTATGTCAGAAATGGATTTTGAGATCCGAGCACATACATCTCCACGGCATGCTGAGGGAAGCTGAAAACGATTGCTGATCAGGCTTTCATAACTCAAATTCTCCTTATCAGGAAACAAACTTGCAACTTTATAAGTACTGATCTGCTTCAATTTGAAAGTCAGTTCCTTAATATCTGAGTTTGTCAACACTCACTTCTCTTTGATTGCTTCTGGTTCAGTACTTTTCTTAAGCAGCTTCTCTCCAGGTAAGGCTTCTGCTGTGACTCATTATTACCCACTCACGTCCCCCGTAAAGCCTCTTAATCCAAGCATCTGTCACAACTGCAGTTTCCACAGAGAAACCTTTGCCGGATGTTGGTCTACATATACATGACAGTTAAATCTGACATATGCAAAGAGATGCATTAATTGGCACCTCGAAGTAGTTCATTTATTAGTTCTTTACAAATACATGAAAAGTGAAAAGACTCTTAACCCGGTGACTCTGTGACAAATTACAGAAAGATTACAGAGTAAGCGGCGACGAGGTAAATATGGTGCACGGCTTTGTAACCGCTGTGGAGTGTTTGCAAATGAGGGAAGAAAGAGAGGGCGAGCGAGGCGAGACTGTGAGTGAGTCAGAAACAAATACAGAGAGAAGATTTATAGGTTACTGCTGTCCAAGAAAGAAGGACAAACACAGTTCATTTAGCAACTGACAAGCCTCATGAAAAAGCTTTTAAATTTTACAGTGCGAGGCGAAATTCAGTTCACTGTGGGGCTACGATGAAATGTTAACATGTTGTTAATGTTGTCATTAATAATAAAACAATACAGGGTGTGCTCCTGTGAACTAAAGGCCGGCGCACACTTTTTGTCTATAATCCCCACATTATTCCATTAATCACACTCATTTGTTTAGTTTGGCTCCATATTTTCTCCCAGCTGTCCTTGCCATCCCTAGTCAGTCTTTACGCTCCACTCAGCAACAACCGCAGTGGGTGAAAACAATGAAGCCAATGCAAAAGTGTCAAAAACTGCAGCCCAGCTTTAAATGTATGACGATCCCCACAGATTCCCATTTTAAGATTAAATAAAAAATAAACTTAATGAATAAACTCACACAAATTAAATTGTATTAAAGGGCTAAAGTCATGTATAATTGGGGTGTGGCTGGTTGCTATTCATCACAGAGGTCCTCTAATCTATGTTTGTGCCCCTTAAACAATTTAATTGTAATTATCTAAAAAATATGGTTTAAAACCGAATCCAAGAATCTGTGCTCCAGTTTTGGTCAACATTTAATGAGCAAGCTTCTTTCCACTGATTAGTAACTTTCCTTGTAAGATAGTTCAGCCACATCTGGTTACCCCCCACCCAAAAAACAACAACAATAACAAAAAAAGATGATTATGATGGTCAAAATGCTTGTGCTGAGGTTTCATAATCATAGTCTACAATGACCAATTAGTGATGAATATCTATTTCCATATTTTATATGCAGTCTGTGGAGTTACGATCATATGTGTCCTGTAATTTTTATGGCAAGCCATCAAACAGCTGCTGAAGGACTTCACTAAATTTGCCACTCGTGTAAACCTGCAGGTAATGGTGGAAAAGTCAAGGGATGATAAAAGTCAGTTAGATATCCCTAAATGCTGCTTATTTATATAAAGCTGTAGACAAAATGGTTTCATTGCACAATATAAGAGTTAAAATGAATTTACGTGTGGGGATTTATCCATTAATTGCTGTATTGTCATAGATAAAGTGCATGTATTTGCCAGCCAAACTGATAGACCTACAGCAGACTGAGTTGTTTTGAAGTTGCCAACTGACGTCAGGTAGTTGCAAAGCGGGTCCACGTCTTCAAAGCAACCATTTCATGGGCAACAGGACTGCAGTGTCATTGCACACGGTTGTAATAATGTTTTGTCCGTGTGGTGATATAGAACCAGTGTTTCCCCTGTCTGTAGCAAAGCAGCACATTCCTACTTTCCAAAGGAGACAGCAAAAGGTGGAAAGACACAGCATGAAAAAGAAAAGGAAAACAGCACCGTGCTTATGAAACTCTGCCCCCTGGTGGTGACAGTTTTTGTTAAATTCCGTAGAGGGTGATCGCAAAACACACCTTTCAATAATGAAAAATAAAATAATCGCAACTATTCTACTGAAAAGCTGTTCGATATACAAAGATGGACACTGAGGAGGATGACTGGATGATGACATATTGATCAGGTCTGTTCAAGTCAAACTGCTCTCTTAAAATGTTTTGTCTGATGTAAACACCATGTAATAGGTCAGGTTACATGTAAACAGCTGACCTCAAATCTGTAATCAGAAAGCAAATGTACAAGTAACTGCTGATCATGTCTCCATATTCATCTACATGTTCTAACACTGTGGATGAGATTCTGTTAAAATAAAGTGTGAGTGATTGTTGCAAGTCATTCTTGTGTTTGGTATACGAGACGTGGTTGAAGTTTATGCTAATGCAGCATCTGCTGACTGAACGTGCATGTGCAGGCTTACAGGTTTCATAAATGGATGACACTGAGCTTCATTCGCCAGCAGGTTTGTGCAGTAAATGTTATTGGCATCGTATTCTTACTTTATTTGTCGGGGTTCGCAGTCCACGCCGGGCAACAGCAGCCTGGCAGCCTGCCTCACATCGTCACTGTCCACAGAGAAGCTCCGTCGATGTTCAGTGTGAGCAACCGCCACCCGGATCCACTCCATCAGCGGGGGCAGCACCAGGAACGGCCTGCAGAGAAAACAGGTTCATGTGCTACTGTTTAATATCTTAATTAAGTCAGAATACATGAAGACTCACATTTAGTTTAAATTATTTATGAGAAAAACAAAAGAGTCTTTTGGGGAAATTCCATAAATGCTTATTTTTCCTAGATGGCTGGAGGGGCAGTTATGTGTGTGACAGAAAGAAAAGTCAAATCTGTGCAGCTGTAAGTGAAGGGTAAACTCTGTGCTGTTAATGGAACAGAAGAGCATGAATCACACTGCCGTCTAACTGGACCGAAGTGACTACTGCAGCTTCCTTACGTGCATGGGTTGTTTTTCTGACACTGAGTCAGCAGGCAGTCTGGCACTAGTTTAAAGCAGATTAAGCCAAGTTATAAAAAAGTGTGTGCTGCTCCACTTTTGTTTGATTGTGTGTGCATAAATGGACAGCTATTTGCACTTTTTGTAGGAGCTTTTTAGCTGAAGCGATGTTCAAAGCTCTCCTTTCAGCTGTCTGTGGCCACAGGAGCTAAATCCCAATGTCTGGAATGGGGGATGTGAACCTGTGAGACCTTTTGGCCTCCAGCTAACTTAAATTTGACAGCCTTTGAATGTCAAATGATGACATAAAGAGTAAAACCTCTGAAATTGTTTTAAAAGTCACAAACCTAGCACACTGCACAAATAGTTTGACGAGAACCAGGGAGCTGATATTCCATTGGAAAAAATGATCTGCTTCAGGTCTAAATGTAAGGATTAATATGTTATAGCTGAAGAGAAATGATCTACCTAACCTGGAAAACGATGTTAGCTGATGAACGTTTGTTTGGAGGTTCATTCTACAAACTAAGGTGGCTGTAAGTCTGATAAGACGGAGACTTAAACAGGGAAAGTAATTTGGGTTGTTGTTAAGAGTCTAGCAGCTGGCGTCTGCTCTGTGTGTGATACAACATGACATTATTGTTTTTTTGTTTGTTTGTTTACACAGGTGTTTTGTGTTAGAGTTCTCTGTCTACACAGCATTTCTTCAAATTAATTCAACACAGAAGGAGATACCATCAAGAAAATATGTAAACATAAAATTGTAATTTCTAGCACGCACGCACACACACACGCACGCACGCACGCACGCACGCACACACACACACACACACACACACACACACACGCTGGTAAAAGGCTGACAAAAAAATACTTAGTTTAGCTTTAAATTGTTTTTCTTTTCAACTTTTTGACATATTTGTAGAAACAATGGGAGATTTTTATATTAAATACAGCCAAAATTTCAAATAATGAAACTTTGGCCCAACAAACCAGTCAAAGCAGGTGGCTGCTCCTCCTTGAGCCTACCTCTGCTGGAGTTTTTATTTCCCACTGTTGACACTTGCTTGCTCACGGGGGTCTTGTGCTCACTGGGGTTTACTTTCTATGATTTTATGGTCTTTACCTTACAATATAAAATGCCCTGAGTGGACTGCTGTTGCAAACTGGTGTGATATAAATAAAATTAAAACTAAAAGTCTATTTAATTTCTGTCCAGGCAAAAGATCAGGTTTCTTTTTTTTCCACTTGTGGTTCAGTGCAAATACAGCATTTTACAGATATATCAGTGCGTTAGCATAACAGAGCAGAAGAAGACAGCATGGAAACCAGTGAGTATAAATGGTGACAGGCAGAGCCAGAAGTTTTTCTCTTGTGTCATATTTAAAGTGTAGCACCTTAAATACACATCTGAAGACACTAGGTCCTTGAGATCCAGTACAATCAAAACCCATAAAAGACTTTACATTTGTACACTTCTTTCTTTTACAGGAGTGACTGTGTATAAAGAAATGTGAAAGTTGAGAGTTGTGAGTGTATAAAACAATCAAATAAAGCAAAACGCCAAATAAAGACTTTTTTTAAAAGTTGAATTTAAAATAACACACAAAGTAACTAAATGACTCTGGTCTTAATGTTGCTCTGAGTCACTACTTGTGCCTAAACCAACCCATTATCATTTCTCATGAGTCACGCATCAGCCTAACTTCCTAAACACAACCCAATAAGAGGCAGTGTGAAAGCCATCTGGAGCATCACACAGGCATTCGAGACATTTTTACTGACTCATTTTGAAAAAGGTCTAAACCTCTGTGACTTCAAAGCCGGTCACAGCCCTGGTGACGGTTCCTGTTGACGTCACAGTTCACGCAAGCGATGACCGACGAGTCAACCATAATCAAAGGCTCTGACTGCGAGCACAGAAACTCCTCCCTCCAGCTGTTCAAACCTGTTCAAGCCTTTCCATAGAAAATGAGTTTAGAGGAAGGGGGAGAAGCTGAAACAGCTTGTTTCACAAATGCCTAGGAAATAAGTATAACAGAAAAGGATTATTATGAACTGTAAATCATGCAAAGCTACTCTAGCTCAAAAATAATAAATATGGAAATATGGATAAGGAAATTTAAAAAAAACACTAAAAAAATAAATATATAAACTGTAAATCTTCTAACTCAATCATAATTTATTTATATATCAAAAATGTAAAAGTTACCGTATTACTAACATTTCCAAATTAAATCATATAAAAACTAAATAATATTGCTAATGTGATCTTCTCAGATGAAAATTAACTCTTCAAACTGATAATATCAGCACGTTGTCAGGTTCATCATGTGCAGTTTGCTTTGGTCATCTTTCAAATTAAAAAAAAAATCACTTAATAAAGACTCCGGCCGAACACTGAGAGCCACAAACTTTCTAATTAAAGATGCCCTTACTGATATGTGAAAAGGCAGCAAGTCAATGTTCATAAGTTATAACTCTAAGAGTGGAGAACAGAAAGAGATCTAGATGCTACAACCTCCCTAAATTCTCTTATTACCCTCTTTAATCAACATCAGTAATGGGTCTCGCCTGTCTGACAAGTTCATATTTCATCATTTGTTTCCTGAACAAGTATGTGTGTATGTGTGTGTGCTTGTGTGTTTTTATTATCTCTCCCTCATAAACACAGACTCGTGTTGTTGTGTCCGTTACTAAGCATTTCTCCTGCTGTCCAACAGCAGCTACATTCAGGTCAGGCATTCATCAGATATTTTCAGTTTTACCACAATGATGTTTTACTGAGTAAAAATGGACAGGATTGAAAACAAATCTGTTCTCGTGACCTTCTCAGATCTTCATAGCCTTGAACTAAAACTAAACCATAACTGTAATTTACTTTCTTCTTAAAGTTGTTACATGAGCAATTCCACTCTCATGGTATTAGCCCAATTAGCAATTAGCATAGCTTAGTATACAGACTCAAGGCAGGGAGTAGTTCCCATGTTCCTCTGGGCTTACATGGCGTATAAGCCAAACTTGAATATGTTTCCTGGTCTGTATAATGTGACATGGGCTTTCATAGAAACACCTTAAAAGTGGTTAATAGGGTTCTTTGTAAAACTGAGAAATACAGACAACCATTCACAGCCACAGCCATCAAATACTTCAAAACACAAGATGTAACGGGAAACTTAAATTTAAAACTTGAACAAAAGTGAACAGTAGCTGTTAGGGGATGACGATATAAAAACGTCCATCGTTTCATTTTACGCTATCGTTTGTTTCGCAGTGTCGCAAAATAAACTGTTTACGGCAATATTTTTTTCATCGTTTTGATGGTCACTGTAGTGGCTATATTAATTTTTTAAGTTCTCTCTTTTTCTTAAATTTAATATAACCACACTACAGACGGACAAGCGCCTGTTTTATGCGTTGTGGTTAGCAACAACGACGGTAACACCATCGCGTGTCCGCTTGTTTATGTTCCACATAAACCTTTCACAATAAAGCTCAAGATCCTGTTGAGACTTTTCAAAATAAACT
>NW_005187593.1:876098-895325 GCF_000239375.1 Pundamilia nyererei
CGTTAGCAGAATTAAATTTGGATACTTTATATTAATAACACTTATGAAATATTTTCCTAAGTGTCAACAGTCCACTTTTATTTAACCTCCGCTTTTTGTTTTTTTAAGAAAATGAGGGATATGTTTATAATTATGTTATTGTTATATATTTTTGAATATATAAAAACAATATGTGTTACAGAGTGTGCTGGGATGATGTATTCTTGTAGGCCAATCCAGAACTTAGAATTCCCCCAGGTGTCTCAACAAAATCCCAATGGGAAATACTTATTAAAGAAACCAAATTCCTCTCTCATCCCTGCGGGCGATTTATCCTTCTAGCTCGGATCCTCTAACTGTCTCTAACAGATCCTCTGAGAGCTTGAGGGTCCTGTATATTTGCTGTTCCTAGGACTGCGCTCTTCTGGACAGAGATCTTGGATGTTGTTCCTGGGATCTTCTGGAGACACTCGCCTCGCTTGGGAGTCACTTCACCGAGTGCTCTGATTACCACTGGGACCACTATTACCTTCACCCTCCACATCTTCGCTCAGCCCTTGGTACTTTTCCAGCTTCTCGTGTTCCTTCTTCCTGATGTTGCTGACTATAACTTCCAATCACTATGGCTGTCTTCCTTTGCTTGTCCACTATGTCCGGTTGGTTAGCCATCACCACTTTGTCTGTCTGTATCTCGAAGTCCAATCAGATCTTGGCTCGGTCATTCTCGTTCCTATTGTTAGCCACTTCTTCTGTCTGCTGGTGGTAAATACCAGGCAGGGGCCTGTCATTCCATGATGGCTCTTCTCCTTGCTCCTCTTCTTTCTTGGGTTTCTGCAGCCTGAGCACACGGTCAGTTGTGGTTGTAGTTTCCATTCTCTTGTATTTGTTGTCATATCAAGTCTTCTTGTTTCTGTAGATTTTCTTGTGTGTCTTGTTCCAGTCTTTACTTCCCATCTGTCTGATTATCTTCACCTGTGTGGATCACATGCACCTGTGTCTCTATCGCCTCATATTTCTAATCCATAATTACTCCCCAGAGTATATTCATACGTCTCCCTTTGTCAAATCCTACTATTGATTTCCCTGCTTGTGTTCTGTGTTCCCTGGACTCCTGGTTCATGTAACCTTTTGTGATTCAGCCAAAGACTCATTTGTTTCTGCCCACATGTCCTGGTTTGGGTCCTCTCCACTTCAACCTCACAATGATAAATTATTGTAAAAAAGAGATTTGGTTAAAGACTGAACAGACTGGACTGATCTAAAAGACTCTTCTTCTCTTGGCAGCATGTTCCATGTACATCCTACTCATTTCTAATAATTATCCTATCAAGCTTGTAAAGTGGTGCTTTTCTCTACCCTGCATTAGCGAGCAAACAGAATAACCATGGCTAATATATACTTTTTGGAGTGTCTTACTCTCTGAAGTGGGTAATTTGTAGACAATTACAAAAACATTTCTTTCACATGGTTTTCATTAGCGAGCTTTCTCCTTTTTATAGTTATACACCCTTTAATATCCTCTTTATAAACTAAGCTATTCAGGATACTTGAAATCATTAATACTGATCGAGTTATAAGTAATTTTGACTCACCAGATCCCAGTTTACTAATAAAATGCCAAAAACTACTTAAAAATGTGTCTGTGAAGGTTCTCAGTCATCCAGGTCATAGGCCTTTAAACCTATGAGGAAGTCTCAGATGGACATTGGGAAACCTTAAAGCATCAAATTAAACAGGCTGATTTCATGTTACAGTCAGTTAAATTATATTGTAGGTCCATCAGTAAAGGTCTGTTCAGAGCTTTTCTCCCTTATGACCCTCTAGCAACTATAATTTCTTAGAGAAAGAAAATTATTTCCAACACGAGCCCCGTACCCAAGTGAGAGAAACCATCAGTGATGGCTATGCTTGCTGTTTATGCAGGCGTCTGGTAAATCTGCTGTAAGCACATGTTTTATCAAGGCACCAGCTTTCAGATACTGACGTTTTACTACTCAACACTGTGTGTGCATCAGTTTCTCATTCCATAACTCAGTCTTTCCTTGTCTGTACACCAACAGTGTGCCAGGAACTGAACTGCATTAAAAAAAAAGAAGGGTTTTCCTTTCTGCTTAGCATTTGGCTGACCAATGCAACAATGCAGAGCTCCTCCCTTTTCACTGAGCTTTTGGAAGATGTATTTTACATTGCAAGGTTTGAAAAAGAGGAGAGACCAAGTCTGGAATGAAAACACTGCGGGAAATGTTATCCATCGATGCAGACAGTTGGCCTGCAGCAACATACAACAGCCAGAACTGCCAGAGTAAACGTCTGTTCCAAATTACCAAATACATCAAAGCAGCTCTCTCACTACTTTTACTTACCACTAAACTTAAAAATTGAAGTCTTGCAGAAACACTTCTCTTCTTCTAAAGCAAATTTACATCAGGTAAATATTCAAAGCTCAGGTGTAAAAGTCATTGCAGTAATTTTTCACCTCACTGAAGCTCGTCTGAAGTTCCCCCAAAATAACCCAAAAAGATGATCTTATCTCATTTGATCATATTCTGTCTTCCTCTCATCCTGCTGTGTCTTTCAGGCCCTTTTTGACTTGTCTTCAACCTTTCAGTTGAATGCTAAATAGAGAATTTTCTCTCCGGGGGCCTGAACCTGCTGACATGTCACTCAGCCTGACATTCCTAGTGCTCCCCGGGGTCGTCAGGATTGAGTTTCTATCTCTGCAGAGTGGAAGAAAGATGTTTGAATATCTGTCCATCCGTCCATCCAAGAAAAGTCCCCCTGGTTCCCATCAATCTGCTCAAGGCCTAGGGAAGTGTCAGCGCTGAGCAGCACACAGCTTCTTACCAGATCGCTTGTGGTGCGAAAAACTTGTGCGAGGGTCAAGGAACATTTGCACTAACTGGTATAACTGACAGTGGCAATGTGGTTGAAAGGATGAAAATACCTAAATGCCACCAGGAATAGCATTTGCTTCTACACGTAGACAAAAAAATTTCTCTAAAATGATCACATATCAGAGTGTGCTAGGTTTCCTTTAGTTTGTTGCTACCCCACTGGACCTGTCTGGACTAGACTGATGTCATTTTTTGACAAAAGGTACCACCATTAGCTAAGCTATTGTAGTCCATCTTATTAGTTTACTAGTCAACTGTTACTGGTAACACCCTAGTTACACAAGCTTAGAGACTAGTCAGCACCCCCCTGGCAACCACTTGTTGCTAGGTTGCTGGAATTGCTGTCAGATGCTAGGTAGAATTGGTTGCAAAGAGGTATACGATGCAGCAACAAAAATCTCCTTGCAGTTGCTTTGGTCATAGTTTGCATGGAAGTTTCCGACTTGGCTGCAAACACTCACCAACTAAACCAACTACTGTCTAGGTGGTAGTGAAACAGAGAAGGCTCCCTTTCAACTTCCAGGCATAAGCAGTGAAGCAAATCTTTTACTTTAAGAACAAACCTACTGTTGAACTCTTCACAGTTTTACTACCGCCCTGTATGTAGGTGTCTAACATTTCCATACAAGTTGTTGTCTGCCAGCCAACCAAAACAAAGGCACCTGCCATCCCCTGTGACGCCCAATCAGATGGCTGCCCCTCCCTGAGCCTGTTTCTGGCAAAGATTTCTTCCTGTTAAAAGGAAGTTTTTCTTTTCGACTGTCTCTTGCTCATAGGGGGGTTGTTTGATTGTTGGGGTTTTCTCTATAGGTTCTTTACCTGTTGTTGTGAATTGGCACTATGTAAATAAAATTAAATTGAATTAAACTGAACTGTGGCAATCTGCTAAAGGGCAAAGAGAACACAGTTTTTTTTTTGGTACACCAAGCTTTTTGCAACCAATTTCACTGAACAACCCCAAGCAACACACTCCCAATTCAATTTGGGAATGCACCTTTTTCCCTAGTGAATAGAAGTTGCCGGGGGATCACTGACTCGTCTTTAGCCCTGCAGGACTGGAGCCTAAACTTTCCATGTTCTTTTTTCTTTTTAAATTCAAAAGTATGAGACATGTAACATTATAGAAATTCTTTTAGATCCAAATAGTAAAACAACAAAGATGGGAAAAACAGGAAAAGATAAATAAAATAATGTCAAATCAGACTAAACAATGCAAAATAAAAGTACAACTCTTGGTCCTTTAGCTTAAATCTGACCTAAACGGCTTAATAAACTCAATCCATCGTTTACAACAGTATCTGCTTCAAGTTAATTTTCCCATTGCAGATACACCAGTTTCACATCAAACCAGTGTAATGTTGGTGGTTTTAGACAACATTGTTCCCAATAAACTTGCAAATATAGAAACGGATATAGAATCATAAAGATGTTAGAAAAAAGAATAAAGAGCTGGGGAAAGGCCATGACTTTACGTGTTCAGATGATATCCATTCACTTACAGCGGGTAGAATATTCTCTGTATATGACCACAGTTACAAACAACAAAAATACTCCTCAGTCTCTCGTTTTCTTTCCCTCTCCATACACAGAACTGATGAAGCTCCAATTTGCATTTTTAGCAGGTAGATAGCACTGTATTAATCAAGTGCAACAATTGTGCTGTTATGGAATAATTTTGAAATAATAATAGCTATGAATTTTTTTTAAATAGCTCAGCATAGTTAACTGACTGAAGCAGAGGAATAACTATTGCTCATTTTAAGCTCTTTTACTGTGCAAAATTGATCACAAGGCGAGTTCCACTTAAAAGTTTTGACATATTAAGCTTTCTTTTTGCGTTTGTTGCTGACAATCACTGGTTTTCTTGAACCCATAATCAGTTTTTTCCAGGAAATAAACCAGTATATTCTCTGTCTTTGTTCAGATTATCACCAGTCAGTGGTAAATCCTTGTAAACAACTGAGAGCAGAAATAAAAGCCATGTGCTAATCTTGTTATAGCGTAGACAGAGCATTCAAATTCTAAAAAGGAAAGAAAATGGAGGGACAAACCCAAGCCACATTAACTTACCATTTTCCCAGCAAGTTTCTTTAGTGGATTGCCACTTGCACTCTATCCAGCCATCTATTTTCTCAACTGCTTATCCAACTTAAAGTCTCAGGAGAGACTGAAGCCTTATCACAGCTGACACTAGGTGAGAGGCTGGATATAACGTGGACGTGTCTAACACATAGAGACAGACAGCCACTCACACTCACATCCACACCTGTGGACAATTTAGAATCACCAAATCACCTGGCATATTTATAATATGACAAGAAACTGGCCCCATGAGATCTAATACCAACTTTTTAGCTATGAATTTTACTTTAATGAGTTGACTTTGAATAACATGCATAGCACTCAAATGCATGAGTGGTTTAGCTGCTGTGAGGATCTAATTTGGGGAGAAACCAACCCTTAGACCTCAGATTTTATCTGCACCTCCTGAGGTCAGGCCGAGTATTTCTGAGAAGCTCGAGATATATTTATGCATTGCAATCCCAAACTGCTGGTTCGGTAAGGTTAGTCTAGAGCCTTCCCAAGCTCCTTACCTGCCTGCTTCAGCTGTCAGCCCATGTTGCTGACTAAAAGACTCCTGCCCTTTTACATGCACACAGGGAAAGTAAAGTCATTACTGCAGACAGACAGGGTGAGTGGGAGGAGACGTTACTGAAATAATCTCAACGGGCCAGGTTAACAAGTGCAGGATGTTTTGCTTCCAGGACGACATGTTTTGTGCATTATTGCTCATCTTTTAAAAATGCTATCGATTATTCAGTTTTCTCCTGGGATTACAGAATTTAAACTATTAAGCTGAGTCAGCTGGATGGTCTCTTTGAGCTAACCTGAATGTGGTCACAGTACAAAACACCTGATTCCCCGAGTGTCTGAAGCCTCTGTTGGACTCACCTCTCAGTTTGTAAGGTGACTTTGGATGGCTCTACGTTGGGGTTTTCCCACTCCATCTGCGGGCAGTGCATGAAGTAACACAGGGTATAGAGGGCTTCGGGCTCCCAGTGCACTGTGGTGTTGGCCTTCTGGTGGACCGGAGTCCCGTTGCTGGCATTCTTGATGTGCAGCGGCTGGAGGTGGTGCATGGCCCGGGAGACCAAATCACCTGGAGGGAATTTATGAATATATCAGTGGCAGCGTGGTGGGCGATGTAAAAATAACAAACTGTAATTTATCAAGGATGAAATAATAACACTGTGTACTACACTGATAAAAGTCTTACATATCATTCTGAGAGCAAAAACCCATTTCCTACTCCAACCCTCAGACACAAAAGTACTCACAATGACGCACTCCCTCATTCACACACCCTCTGATTCAGCCTACGTGTAGTCATACACATGTGCCCGCACAATCATGAGTGGGGAAATGACTTGACTGCCTTGAAATGAATCTTACAGACATCGGGTCTCTCTCAGTGAAAACACACTCAGACATGTGTGCTCTCACTCTCAGTCTGTCCTCGTTTTATCTGTAGCACTTATTTTTCTCCCATGTTTTCCTGGGTGATGATGCACAGAGTCACAGGGAAGCTGCAGGATCTGTGTCACTGAGCATATGTGTGTGCTAAATTTAAAATGAATGAGTACAGGGTTTTTTAAAACACTGTGAATGCCTTGTTATAAGGAACAGGGTTGAATGAGTGAATGTCAGATTGGTAGATGGGCTCTCGGTTTTGGCTGGACGAAGAGCTACAAGCCTTTTCTATATTTTTAAAATATAGACTTTAAATACATCTACACTTATTAAGTAAACCTAGTGAACTACTCGTTAACGTAAATCTCTGATCAGCCAATCAAAGGTATCTCGTTATGTAGACATAACCAAGACAACCTGATGAGGAAAGGTTATTCAAACTGGGATGTTCCCACACAACCATCTGTAGGGTTTACAGAGAATGGTCCAAAGAAGAAAACATCCAGCGAGCGGCGCTTCTCTGGGTGAAAATGTCTTGTTGATTTCAGGTCAAAGGAAAACGCCCAAACAGTTTCAAGCTGACAGGAAAGCTTGTCACAACCGAGGAACGTTGATGAAGATTCGAGACAAAGCGAGAAATATCAAGTTTCTGTTTTTTAACGCCAACATTTGTTTGATAGCTGCAGACTTTCACCTTCACATACAGAGGCTATTATAACCACGGCTTGTTTTTAAATAACAACACTGATAAACCATTTATGTTCACCAAAGTGTAAATTCTGTCTCATTTGTTGCTCGATGAACAAGCTATCATTAAAGACCTGTGATGCAGACAGGTTTGATGGATGTTTGACGTTCTTACTCCTCTCTCGATCTAGGCTATTCGATTGATTTTATTTTTCTCGAAAGCATGAAAGTATAGTATGCTATAAAATGAGCCTTTAGAGATGAGTCAACAGATTGGTGACTGTTTTTTAAGCCCTTTGTGATGCAAGCTCGAAGGGATTCGTATCTCCTCCTGGAATCAAACTGTGGATATTTGCTTGCTAGGCAAATGTTTAAAACACCACATTATGGAGCCACACGTAATAATAAACTGAAAAACACATGTATCCCCACAGTTAGCTAGCACTGCTGCTGGACTTCAGTTTATCTTGATGTCTCTATTAGTAACATAATGAGAGTTCAACTGTGTTGGCGGTAGCTCACATTATTTTCACAAAAGCCAATACATGACACATATTGAGAATCCAGTCACGGTTTCAGGATCACTGCAGTTTACCCTTTGATGCTTTTATCGGAGGAGTAAAGTGTAAATGAATACCCAAATGTCTTGAATAAAAAAAGGAATGAGAATATTTTGAGAGTAGTTTTTTACTGGCTTGAATGCAGATATATGGTTAATGATGTTCTCTACTTCTGTGTGCACAGCTGTCAGTGGGCACAACACCAGATGTGTTTGAATATCTGCAAATGTGGGCGATAACCAGAGGTCTGCGGGGCTGCAGCCCCAACTCATGTACCATCTTTCTAACGATCCTGAGGAGTTGCGCAAAAAAGCTTACAACTGAACAGCTGTGCGCATTAGAAACCATAACAGCTAGAGAGATTAAGTAAAATACTTTCTTTTTGAGGGCAGCATAGGGTACATTTTATACTAATTTTTTTTCTTCGTCATGAATGCGGTCCGTTCATTTTGGCGTGATCTCTTTCAAGCTGCGTCTGTGCACAGCAGGAACCAGGAGCAAAAGAGAGGCAGAAGAAATTTTACAGTTCTAATAGTTTTGAAGCACTGGAGGAGGTATGAATTTCAAATTCTGAAATTTGTGACGTGTGTTGCAGAAGCAGATATTTAGCACTGACATTTTGGAAGTCATCATTCTCTAATTTAGACGGCGTCGCAGCAGTTTATAGATGAGGTCGTTAGCGATGCATTTAAGAGTAACGATGCAGCTCTGAGAGGGAAAATACTGCAGTGTGAGCCTGAGGGGTTGATTTCTCAGATAAAAAATGATACTCGTATTGATCTAATTACATCTATTTACTCAGTTTACTGGAATACTGGAGGCTTCAGGTTTGTGGAGGAATATGGACGCTGAGGTAAGGTCGATGATGCACGTATATGTGTGAGAATTGGAAGCCCTGAGCTGCAGTATAATAGCAAACACATCGCCTTCTGATCTAGTTTGATTGTTTGTTCCAAAAATATCCAGTCTGAGTAAAGTTGCCCTGTCTTGAAATCTCATTCCTCAGACAGACTGACACGGTGAATCTGAGCCTAAGGTTCTCCATCTGTCAAACTAAAGGCCTCTGACAGAGTTCACAGGCAGCCAGACGAAAACAGAGCGCGCTGCTCACAGCACTGTTTACACTCAGGCCCCGGGGAGCCTCATAGACGGCCGAGAAAGAATTAAACACATCAATGAATAATTGAAAACGAGGCAAACACGCTCAGCTTCCGTGATTGTGTTCAAGTGGAGCGGTGCTATAAATCTCCCGTCTTGAGGTTAGACATGATGAGGTACGGTCATTTCTGAGGCAGCTTCTAAAGGAGCTGAGGAAAAGCTGTAGAAATCACAGTTTGACCTGCTGTCAGGCTGATGAATTTCAGGTTGCTCGATGGGTCAGCAAAACATCAGCCTTATACCACCGGTGGTTTCTTTTAACCATGACCACAATCCCAATCCTGCCAAGATGGACACTTACCAAACCCAGCAACTGAGTATTTTTAAGGAAGCCGCCCAAAGAACGAGAAGAAAAATAAGAAGGCTACTTCTACAGCTACTGCAGCTGTTATTACTACAATTTCAACTCCTATTTTCAAATTTGAATAATCCAGTTTCCAAGTGCTTTGATTCCGCAGGCATTCAGCAGTAATAATCAAAGTGGATTAGGGCCAATGGGAAAAAAAGTGGACATGTCTTTTTTTCTTCTTTTCCAGAATTCGGATTTAAAAAAAAAATTTGATTAAGTTCGGAATTCTGAGAAGAAAAAAAATCAGAATTCTGAGAAAAAGGAATTCTGACTTTAATCTCATAATTCTGACTTTTTTCTCAGCATTCTGGAAAAAATGTGCCAACTTTTTTTTTTCAGTGGCTGTGGATATCGGTAGTTAGCATAACAACAGCAATAGCTGCTGTGACTTCAGACACGCTCACAACAGTATGAGACAAGTTTCACTATCGTATGGGGGCGGCGACACTGAGGACTTGTGAACATTGGAAGTTTTATATGCAAAACTATATATTCAGCCATGTACTTTAAAAGTTACTGCAAGCTTCTATACCTGTTACTTTAAAAAATATAGCCTTTTGAGAACGGATTTTTTTTTTTTGATACACCTTGTAGTGCACAGGTAGTCCAGCTGGGTTTGGTCCAGTTCAGAAATGCTTTTGCAGTCAATGGATGCAGGAATTTTTGTAAGTGTTTTCTACCATTGAATAAATTTTCTACATACTGTGAGGTATGTAGGATGTTCACCCTTGGTAGAGATATGATCTTGGTATTTTATCTACTTATGCCTTTTACGATATATGGATCTATCATGCTGCAGGTGAAACTCTAGAAGAGGCAACACAATTAAGTCCAGTTACTGTTAACATTTTCTCGACTACTCTCCTGGAGCAAGTCTTCCAGTAGGTCAACTCCATGCTGTCAAGGTCAGCCAGCGATCTAGTGATTTGCATATTATAAATCTAAACAACCCAAATAAATCCCAAAGAGTATAAATATTAGAACAGAGGAAAAGTTAATTTCATTAGAAAACAACAGAACTGATGCTCTGGCCGACCTTAGCATGCTGAGTCACTGCCTGACCACCTGATGGTGACCTTATCTTGGTGCCAGTGGCTGGGGGCAGACACATCACCAGTACCTCCCCGCACCCTCCATTATTATTATGGGTCCAGACTGAGCAGTCATACACACTCATATAAAACACGGCATACACAGCACACACAACCACCTGTACACTGATGTTAGTGTTTACACCCGTATGATTGCTCTGTATCCATGTCTTGTCCTATTCTGTGCCCGGTCCTGTGATTCCAAAATAAAATGATACAAAAATAAAACTTAAAAGCTTCATTCTGGAAGATCCAGCTAACAGGTCCAACCAGTGGATGTTATAGGCAACTTGCTTGCCTTAAGGCAACAATTGTTGTGATTTGGCACTGTATAAATAAATAAATTGAATTGGATTTATTACTTTTTCTGGGCTTTTTACCTTCTCTTTGAGCCTTCTTTCTGCCGATTGGTCGCCCCTCACAAACAGACTTCATATTCATTGTGTAATATGAGCATCCACTCTTGCAACATTGTATATATACTGTATGAGAGGGGGAAAGGAATGGCATAACAAGGGCTTATTAAAAATAAACTACATATCTTATAAATAAGCACAAAAAACAGTCATTACTTGCAGCTACACAGAAACTCTAGCATTTTTTCTGAATGTGGTAATCATCAGTATTCAGATGCTGTTTACTGTATATTTGGATCGCAGTAGCGTTAAACTAGAACCTCAAGCAGGCGGAATAAAGTGAGCATAGAAAACCTTTCCACTCCAGGTCCCTAAGCTACTCTCCGTATGTTAACAAAGTGCGACACTGGCCTGAATATTAAGAGGAGAAGTCAGGCATTAATAAACATTAAAAAAGAGAAAACCGAGATGACTGAAGCATGCATTTACATTGGGAAACACTCTGCACAACAGGAAACAATACAGGAGCAGAGAACTGCTAACTCCTTTAACTGGACGCACTCCCCATGTGTTTGTAGAGCTTGCTGAGCAAAAGCAGATCTCTTTGGCCAATCTACATCCATAAATAACAATCCACTTCTCTCTTTTTTTAAAGCCACATTTAACATTAGAGTCAGGCACCATGCAAATACTTAAACCACTGCTGTCCCTCTGAGCAAAACCCAACGCCCGAGTCGATAATCAAGCTTTCTTTGCCTTCATTAATTGTTCCCGTGACTTTGGTTTTGTCAGCAGGACAACATTTGCTCCCATCTCCTTTGCTGTAATTATCTAAGCAACACTCCTATGAGGTTCATGCTTCATCTGATTTGAATTAATCATAAGGGACAGCTTAGTGTCTTTCTTTCTCCGAGCCAAGTCCTTCCCTTTTGGAAGGACTCATTACTGGGCAAAACTTTGTTCCTTATTACCCGTATTAAAAAAGTGACTCTGCATAAAGGAAAAACTTTCTGCTGTAACAACTTGTCACAAAAACTTTAAATTCTGTTATACAAACAACATGTTTCCCCTCAGAGTCCACAGAAACATAAATGTAGCATCATTAAAAGTTTACAACCTTTCTTATTTTGTGCTCTTTGCTCTGTACGAGTAGCTAACACTAAATGGCTAACAGCAAGAATGGTAAAATTCCTATTGTACATGAAAGCAGGTTGACAGTGTTGTACAAACATTAACAATGCAAGACAATACAATGTCTTCTATTTCACTCTAACCCCCCAGCATGTTTTTGTCACAAGTGTCTTCCTCTTAAAAGGGAGTTCTTCCTCACCACCATCACCAAGTGCTTGCTTGCTGGTAACATGGTGTGATCACTATTCCAGATCCACTTATCAGTTTATTAGCCGCTCATTTCATTTAGTTGTGCAGACATGGTCAAGACAACCTGCTGAAAATTAAACCAAGAACCAGAATCAAGAAGAAAGGTTATTTAAGTAACTCTGAACATGGCATCTCTCTCAGTGGTCTGAGCATTTTCAGATACTGTTGGATCGACTGAGATCCCCGCCACACAACCGTCTCTACAGAGAATGGTTTGAACAAGAGAAAATATCCAGTTACCAGCAGTCAGATACCAGAACTGCTTCAAGCTGATCGGAAGGAAACAGTAACTCAACTAACCATTCATTACCACCAAGGTGTGGAAAAGAACATCTCTGAATAACACAGCAGAAAACGACCACCCTGGGCGCCACTCCTGTCATGGTAGGGTCAGATTTTGGTGCAAACAACACGAAAACATGAATCTATCCTGCTTGTATCAATGGTTCAGGCTTCTGTTAGTGTGATGGTGTGGGGGTTATATGACATTTCATCCAATAGAGGTTGGGTTATATCTCAGGATCAGTGAAAGGTTTGAAGTGATGATGCAAAAAAACAATTCATCTAATTGTTCTTGAGACACTCCAGATCATGCTGAGAGAACTGCAAGGCAGAGAGTCCCCACAATCACTTACCTAGTCTCATTAACCAGTATATAACTAAAGCAAGTTTTGGGTTTGACGTTTTCAACCTCAACTTTTGACAGAGAAAAACCTTCATACCTCTCACTCCAGAAAAAAGTTCAAACATACCACACACTCAGCCGGGCTTCTTTATTAAAAACTACAGAATGCCTGCTGGCATCGACGTATAAAGACTCACAAAGTGTAGCTGTTTCTCCTGAATAACACTTGCTACATGTTGACATCTCAACAACACAGCTTTTTTAAATGTCAAATTTATAGGCTGTTTTCTCAGTTTGACATGAGTATGTGGGCCAGATTAAGTTTTCTCTGTCAGGGTTCAGATTGTTTTTAGAGGATATTTCACTTCGAAGTTTTTTCAGCAGGTACAATAAAGCACAATGCAATTATGTTCTTATAACGAGTAGCCACAGGGAATGTGGTTTGAGTTATTGTACTGGGAACAGTCTGTACTTTGATGCAATTTAACTGTGATACATTTATCTTGTGCAATGTACGAGAACAAAACTTTAAAAAGATTTTTTAACTTATTAGTGGAATTCAGATAATTTGCTTCACGAAGTGATTAAATGGTGTTATATTTGGTAAAATAATGCCAATCCTACTCTTGATCCGACTCTGTGGTAATGTCAATATGCTTTTGATTTGAGTTTAATGGGTTCTATTTTTTTTCACGAGGAAATTATTTACATTTATATCACAGAGTCTGAATTCTTCATGAGACTTTAACACGAAGGCAGTGCCAGTGTTGTATTGTGTAATAAATAATCCATTCCTTACTCAGTAGCTATTTTTTAAAATAGAGTGCAAACTTCCCTTTCACACTTTTTTTTTTAAATCTTAGGAGTATACTTCTATGTTTAATGATTAATTTGCGTGAATCTGTCTGTAAGCTGTATTTACACTGTAGCTTATATTTATTATCACACAATCAGAAGGGAGGACATTCATGAATTTCATTATGACCTAAAATCCTATAAACGTTCTTCCTAAACTTTTTTTCCCTTCTCGTTGCAGAATTAGGGAGGATGCAGCAGAAATTATTAATGTGAGTTCTGATAGTATTTTGACTGCAAATACACTAGACAGATATCCTGTAGCTACTCAGCATGGAGGCCCCTCTGGGTAGGAACAAGCTTAAATCCATCAAAAGACCCAAAACTTTTTAATGATAATGAGATGGATGAGATGCATGGCTGCCTTTGGAGTCACTTTATCTTTAAACCGGTTCAAAAACAAGTTGGAAACAGCATACTGAAGTGTTACATCATGTTTTTGTTTTTTATTAATCTTAACATAATCTTTTGAGTTTGGCTGCCAAACATGGATCAGACAGTTTTTTTATCCCATCCCACTTGAGGGAGTGGAGTTGAGGCCCCAAGGTAATGAGTTTGTAGCAGTTACAGGTTAAATCAAGTTAGATAGAAATGAAAAGTTATACACAAAGTGCAGTAACTGGTGTAACATCGTCATTTAAATTATCCATCATAAGACTTATTTACATGGGACTAATATTACCAAGATGCCTCATGTGATTTGGAAATTAGCTCCATACATCTGGATTTTATGCTGCACATTTGGGAAATTTACAGACTTTATTCCCACATGTGGCAAAAAATGCTGACAGGAAAGTCTCTGGGTGCTTGCCACTGATCTGGCATTACACCACAGACTGTCACATTATATCTACTGCGCCTGTTGATAGAGAAAAATGTCAGCTTGAACATTGCTATATATAAGCTTACTCAAAATCCTTATAAAAGAAAGTCTTGGCACTCTGCAGCCATCTTTGTTGCTACATATTTATCATGTCTCTCTCTTACAGTGTCTGTCTTACTCTTTTACTCTTACTCTACACTCCAAACAAATTTCCAGATTCCTAGTGGACTATTACCACAGGACCTCTGTTTTGGCGAAATATGGCAGGTCAGTGGGCACTCCTAAAGGTAAGCCAAACTGTCAAGGCACATCTATTTTCTAGCTGCTCAAAACAGCCTCCGCCACCTAACATGTTGTCAGTTCTTTCGCATGAAAGCACTTTTTACAGCTCATTTGTGCCATCTTCACCTTATCAGACACTTTTACACAGTCTAACACACGGTCCTGCTGCCTCTGATTCAGATCCAGCGTCTCCTTAAATAGATCAAGTTTTTCTCAGAAGGTATTTGCTTTCCAAGTGCCTCTTTAGCTTGCGTGGCACCATGTTCTCTCAACAGGTAACACAAGCAGAGGGCTGTTGACATCTCCTGATGAGTGTAAGCTATAATCCCAGTAGCTATTAGCAATCAGCCACCCTGAAAACCATAAATTTCACACCCGACCCTCAACTATCGCGGTCTGGTACCAAACGACTCATGGACCGGTACCGGTCCATGGCCCGGGGGTTGGGGACCACTGATTAAGATCACAGACAGCAGCCACAATTATCACAAATTACTATAAGTCCCCAGAGAACAATAATCTCATTCAAAAAGGGCTTTGCAGAATCATCAATATGGAGTAGCAGTCATTTAAAATTTTGTGTTTGTCCTCCACTAACTGCTAAAGGAAATATCTGGAGGGGGGTTTAGCTTCTGAAAGATATGATACAATCACCAGCTAGTAGCTAACTTTGTCTTTGTGCTGTCCGATGGTGAGCGGGTATTGTTCTACAGAACTTTGACAGCAGTAACCAAAACAGCAACGCTATGAGCCATGAATTCTGAATGTGTATCACAACAAATAGAAAAGACAAAAAAAAGATGAGCAAACAAGTGTGTAATTGAAGCAGACAAACTGACATGAGCTAACTTCTTATTAAATGTGACCCAAGTTTATAACAGTGAGATGACTGTTGTGCTCCCTAATGGAAGTCTGAGATGGAAGATTCCTTCACCGTCCTCTGACACACTGTCATGGCCTATCGCTCCCCGGGGGCCAAACCGAGAACATTTAATCATCGCTTGGTAATACGACCGGCTCAGAGCTCTCCCTGTGGGGCACATTAGCAATTCCATGGCACCTATTAATCACTGTTGATTACAGGACATGCCGTCATTAACAGAGAACTAGCAGATACTTTTACCAGCAGAGCTCAAGTGGAAATTTATCACCAGCAGACACATTTAATATGAGTTACGTGAAGAAAGGTCATAGCAGTCCGTATTTGAATAGACAGGGGATTGGTGGACACATGGAGTGCATATATTAATGTTCTCAGCTTGCCGGTTTAATAAAACAAAGTCACAGGTTTTTAGTAGCTTGGCTAGGATGTGATCAGAAGCTGGGTAGCCATCTGGAGGAAAGAAAAAAAATACCTGCTGAGCCTATGGACCTGTGAACCCATGATGAGCCAAATAGGAGTGAAACAAAAGGATAAAGACATATCCAAATGTGTTATTTCTGCAAGCTCCACAGAGGGGAATAGAGTGTGGTTAGTCACAAGGGGAGCACTGATCCATCTTCTAATCTATCTTTTTATAAACTGAACTCATTGTGAAATGAGACTGTTTGTGTTGATGAATAAATTGCAACATGGAGAAGCAGCGGGGCACTAACTGGAAAGCTGGGACAGAGGGAATAAAAAAAAAAAAGAGAAAACAAATGAAGTGCCTCGCTGCGAATGCTACACAATGATTCATTCATTTTGAAGCACCAGGCATCAGTACAGCACTTGATATATTACAGATTTTATGCTTCCTTGAATTGATGCAAAAAAAAAAAATATACTGACCAAAGCAGTGAGCATAAAAATGGTACATATTATAAAGCAGCTTTTGTAGAAGTACAAAATGTGCTGGCACACAAAAAGCTACATATCAGCATCCAACTAATGGCTATTAAATGAGAATGATTTGGAGCTATGGAGCTAAAACTGAATCAAACAGCTAGGTGATTACAAAAGCACATCTTATGATGAACATACAGTGTCAGCACCAAACTCTGCCACAAGCTGTATATGAAAAGTATAAATTTGGCCACTATAGAAAGTATGAACAGTGACCGTATGAACAGTGACCGTATGTACTATGACGTCTTGTTTTGAAACCTTGGGATGAACATTTCTGCTATCCATGCGTCACGGTGAAGAAAAGTAAGGTTGTGCATTATCACAGCTTCCTCTGTTGCTGGTATCCTTTCGATGTGGATGAGCACAATTCGACTCTAAGCCCCTCCCAATTGACTGTGCTCTTTACCCTATCACCTACTGAGAGCCCAGTTCACCTTTCAAGTCATTGAACTGGTTCTTTCTGGCATGTTTGTGGTGTTGATTCCTTTTAGAGCTTTTTAATGTGATTTTCTCCCCGATATGACATCTTGCTGTGCGGTACAGGCCATCTAATAAGTTCATATTGCTAACAAACCTCACTAATGTGGTCACTTTTGATGCCACTAAATTAAAACGAGAGCTGAAAATGCTAAAATTGAGGCAATGGATGATAATACAATTGCCATCTTGTAAATACAGTCTATCCACCAGAACATAACAATAGCAATGCAACAAAAAGAAACCTTAAATAAATGTGAAAAAAATTGTGAGCTCATTCTTATTTCCCAGTATGCACAGTGAAAATGGAGGGTGTTACATTTTAAAGGATTTGCCACACAGTAGAGTTCAAGCCCACGTCTTTTACCCATAGGATACAGACTTGTGTTCCTCTGCACCACATCAGCAAGTCCACAGAACCACAAGCAGCAGCCTGTCTGCCCAAAGCAGTACATTACATATCATCCAACCCACAGTTTGTGGTTCAGACATGACTGTAAAATCATCCCCCCTCAAAGCAAAAAATCAATTCATGTAATTTCGGATGTTTCTCCAGTGTTTAGGAGTCTTACATACACTGCAAATTCACTGACAGACTACACAAAACTTACCTAATGTGCAGTTTCTATTCAGTCACTGCACCAAAACGACTTTATATCTGGAGGCAAACACTTTAAAAGAACACTTGAAGGCAGCAGCAGCATGACACCATCTGTTTTACTGCAGGATCCGGTGAGGATGGGGTTGGAAGGACGGATATAGTGAAATATTTAGTTGTGAATTACAATGATTACCCGTTTTTAACAATAGTAAAGTTTGATTTCTAGTGTTTTTGTCAAATGTCCATTTTTGAAGCCCTGGAGGACATTTTGACTAAAAATGAAGAGTGTCTTATGATGCAAGATGCTGCAAAATATTATGAAATCTCTGTTTAGGAAGGTCAAGTGCTTGCCGCTGCACTGTTTCTGTATCTAATAGCACTGGTGCACAGAGACCAACATGATTACTTCTTTCTGTCCATTAAGGCATGAACAGAAGCCCCAGTCTGCTGCAGGCAACTGTCCACTTCTGGACTGATGAGTGAGATCCAAAGCAAAGAAACGCCAACACAAAATCCCCATACGCACACACTAAAAAAGACTACAGCTCCCAGTTATCCCAAGAATAAATCTGTTCATTAACAACTATAAGAAAATCAGGGAAAGTGGTACAAGACAATGACTTATGTCACTCTGAAGGGATCTCTGAAACCAGCTTAATTCTGCCTCATCATCTTATCTTAGTTCTCCCAGATACTTCCAGTCTGTGGAAATGGAGCAGTACATTACACATAGCATCTCTCACTCCCTATTGTCATCATCTTTCCAACTCACAGGAGGGGACTTCTAAATGGATGCCACTTTATTTTTTCTAATGGCTCTTTTAGGGACTTTAATGGCTCTTCTGTGAAGATCTGCAAAAGCACTACTGCAGACTGCGGCACTGTGTAATAAATAACTTTCTTATGTCTTTATTATGCACTGTGTCGAATGAGCTTAAATAGTTCTGCACCATTCATATTTCAGCTGAGGGCTTATTTTTGTTCCTTTTTTTTTTTTTTTTTTTAAGTGCTTGACAATTACAGTACAGCTGGAAAAGACTTGTGCAGCTGTTCACCAAAGCACAGCAGCAAATCAAATCAAAAGTACATTTGTGTTTATGTGCACTGCAGCAACAGTTAATGTGATGAAGAGAAAATTGTGTGGGCAATGTAAATAAGCACTGGTAACAAAGAGAAATACATACTGTATATTTAACAAGACAACGATAATACTGCGAGGCTGCACTTAATCACAGTGATGCTGGGGGAAATGACAAGGTGAAACGGCAAAAGGTTGTGTTGGAGGGAACGCGAGGAGATGCCCACAGTAGTCATTAACGTTTATTCTTTGGCTATGATGGCTATTTTTAAGTGATTTCATATTAGAATACTGACAGAAACCCACAGTCGTGCAAATGCTACCAGCATTAACTTTCTTATAAATTACTTAATAGATTATAAAGGTTCTAAAGAATGCAACAAACTGAAAGTAAAGTTTATGGGTAAGGCCTTAGTAGAGACCTGCTGCTATTGAGGTTCAAACAGGATAAGAAAAGTTACATTTCAAAATGAAAACATATTCCTATCTGTTTTCCTTTTCTAAAACCACTGTCAAGAAAAGCCAAGAAGCAGGGGTGTCAAACTCATTTGAAATGGTGGGCCTCCTCCCTCAGACAGATTCAACCTCACCACCATGAAGAACGCTTCGGGAAATACAGGGAGTGCAGAATTATTAGGCAAATGAGTATTTTGTCCACATCATCCTCTTCATGCATGTTGTCCTACTCCAAGCTGTATAGGCTCGAAAGCCTACTACCAATTAAGCATATTAG
>NW_005187593.1:896776-903802 GCF_000239375.1 Pundamilia nyererei
TTAATGAGTTTTTTGGGTTCATTGAGAACATGGTTGTTGTTCAATAATAAAATTATTCCTCAAAAATACAACTTGCCTAATAATTCTGCACTCCCTGTATTTCCTGCTGTTCTCTATAAAGCTGTATAATATCTTTTCTGTCTGTGACAGGTGAACACACCTATCAGGCATAAGATCCCAAACATGTTTTATATTGTACCTTCATGCAGCTGTTTACTTAGAATTATAGTGATATTCATGATGTTAGTCTTACTTTTGCTGTTTATAGCAACTTGTCTTTGCTGTACACAACAATTTCACTAGTGGGATCAATAAAGTATGTATGTAAATATCTATCTATCTATCTATCTATCTATCTATCTATCTATCTATCTATCTATCTATTAGCTTATTGCACAGACTGTCCTGTAATTATAAAACTGAACACAACTGAATTTTTTTTGTTAATTGACAGAATTACAAAAAGTTAATTGTCTGTTTTTGTGCTTGCTTTTGTTTTAGAAATTTATGTAGCAAACAATGAAAAACAGGTACTTTCTGTCATTTAATGGTTTATCTATTACTTATCTACTTTGGTGTAGTATGAATGGCCATAGAGCAGGTCTTTATCAGTTGAAAAGTTATGAAAATACACTTAAAAGTCTAAAATTTATGCCTTCCTTCACATTTTTCAGAGCTTTGCTGTGGAACAATACTAGCTTCCAGCCTTATGTTTGACACTCCACTCTAAATGCATATTACAGATAGACACAGGCTCCATGCCTCAAAGGTGAAGCCAATGAGCCATTCTTTCTGACATCCAAATTGTGTAAATCAGAAGTTTATGCAACATTTCTTCTACGGTAAAATAAAAGCTGGTAATGATAACCTGTGCCATATAGCTTATAAGCAGAAATAATCATCTAATGTTACTGACTGAGCTAATATATATTTGCCTAGATAGCCATTAAGACTTAGTAGCACATCACCCCTACACTTAGGTGGATTAGTTCAATATAGTGCCAATTCACAGCAACAATCGCCTCAAGCTGTTTTACATTGCTATGTAATGCCTCTACAATAATCTCTAAGGGTGCTCTAATAGGATAATAGGTTACTGGGAGGTCTTTAAGATACACCACAGCCTGACCATTCAGGAGTTTAAACTCTGTGTTTTTATTTTCTGGAAGGAGTCAGTCAAGCAAATCTAATTTGGGAGAAATATGGTATATTTTAAAGTCTTCATCAGAACTCTCACTGCTGTGTTTGAGATCAGCTTTCCAAACAGCCCAATAATAATGAATTACAGTAATCCAGACTAGACTCAACAAACGCACAAACGGGTATTTTTCAGCATCATTCTGAGACAGGATATTTTTTATTTTAATAATAAAAGGAACAGATGAAAGATGTAAGTCCACGCACGCTGAATATCCGGATATTTCCCGCTGCCAAGGCTCCCCGCAGAGTTACGAGAAGTACCTGTAAGTGCGTGATGCTTGTTTTGCTTATTGGATGAGAATTAGCACACCCAATGAAGTTTAAATGAAGTGATATAAAGACCAGTGAGCAGCTCAATAAAAATCCTTCCTGCAGTATATTAACCATAAGTCATTACTTCACTGGCAGTCTATGAAACTGGAGAATAAAATTTGACTAAAAGAAAAAATCAATCCAAAATACCAACAGCTATTAAAACCTTTTGCCAAGTGTCCTTTCATCAAAGTGTTACTGCACACAGCTGCTGCTGTTTGTCTCTAAGCAGCTTTCCTTTCTTCTTTTTCTGGAAACAGAGAGGTGAGAAACTAAAGGCAGCCTGTTCAATTCACCGCCTTATTACCCCAAAACTTCTATTAGCACTCTGGCAACCTCCAAAACACTCAATTAGTGGGTCTGTATTATCTCTCAGCAGCACAGCTCAGGCAGAGAGTGCGGTGTAATGTCTATCTTCTTGCACGAGGGCTTCAGTATAAAGTGGATATAACTTCAGCTTGTCTCTCAGCCACTGAAGTAAGTAGTAGACAAAGAGCTGAGAGAGGCAATGTATCCTCAACTCTCACATGTCAGGCTGATGGGTAATAACTATTAATGAAGAACATCTGCCGGTGGGTGTTGCACATCTCTGGAGAGGTGTTGCACACTCGGATGCTTACACATGCTGGTGGAGTTGTGGGCATACTTACGTTTCATTTGAAATGCAATACTTCTAATAGACTTTAATTGGAGCGAACACTTGGCCTGTGCAGCTGCATAGGATTCGATGTCCACATTGTCAAGAGGCTGCTGACCTTACACAGCGGCAGGAAACAAAGCAATCCCAGCTTAATCTCCAGTACCGGCATGCTTGTGCTTATTAAATTCAAGAGTACTCAGTCGGCATTTGTCTCTTTGTGGAACAAATGTCTGAAAAATACAAATTGGTCTTGTTGTTTAATCTATTCCGTCATTTCCTTTGGGTCTGTAAAGGAGAAAACAATTTGTTTGGGTGTGACAGATCATTCTTCAAGCCCATTTCTCTTTTTTTCTTCTTCTTTAAATTCAATGCTGCCAGTTAAGTCGCAAAATGATGCTTCCTTCTTTGTGAAGTAAACTGCTCAGGTGCTTATCTACTGTCCACCCTTGTTCTTCATTTTTGCTTTGGAGATCTGCATACCTACTCCTGTTTAGGTACAGTACAAAATACAAAATATGTCAAATGTAAGATTATTTCACATTGTTTCTTATATATGATACATGGTATTTAAGTATTTTCATGGATGTTACTTACAGTACACTTTACTTTGTTTTCTTGATATGAAATCCATCCAGCTCTGTACACTCTATGCACAATTAACAAGACACTATAAGAAACTGAAACATTTTAAAGGAATATTTAATTCCTATTATAGAAACCGTAACTTCTGTATGCTGCACTTTCAAATATAATCTATAAGAGACTTGAAAACAACAAATGTGAAGGCTAATTTATTGATTATCATAATAAAAAAGAGCAAAGCCTACTATAATTCTGTAAGTGGTTTGTACTCTTAAAATGCCGCTACTCAAGTGTTTATTGTTGCTTAGTTACAAAGTTAGTGTTTGTTCTTCTATGGAGTGGAACAACCTTTGCTCGCTGCAGCCCAAAGAGTGTAGCCGGAGTCGAGCCATCGGACGAGGAACCTGCTGGACATTATTGTGTCACAGAGAGGTAAAAAAATGTATGTAAGGGAACACTTGAGATACATGCTTACTATAACACAAAGTAGGGACGCCAACACATTTAGAAGGCACAAACTATTGTGAATCTATTTCAGCTGCTTCGGTGCAAATGAGAGTGAAAACAGGTGCAGAGACAACAACGAGACAGTTACAAACCACTGTTGTGTCTTTATCGCTCCTTATTGCTCCATATGTGCTATCACAAGAAGGTTGGTTGTGTCTCCCAGCACAATTTCAAGGAGAGTGTTGAGCAGATACCAGGACACTGGACAGGAGTGTAGAAAGTCATTAACCCTCCAGCAGGTCCAGTGTCTGAGGTGGAACAGCTTGTATATATGTTTCTGGACGCCACAAGGATGAGTATGGCATGAGGGCCCGACATCCTTTAGTAAGACCCGCACACTTGCATTCATGCACACCTCTACTGCCTTTTATTGCGACAATCACAAAATATCTCTGTAGTATACACTGAGGATTGGGACAAGTCCTGTGCCTCTGTTTTGATCCTTTAAAAATCTTTCATGCGGTTGCTAACTTTGGCTAAACACAAGTCGATTTTAGGCCCAAACAGGTGACCAGCATAAAGAGCAAAACATCTTCACAGGTTGCAGAAGACAACAAAGCACCAGTCCACCAGGGCATCAAATACTGCTGTTTTGCCCTTTGGTGTCTTTGGTGCAGATTTATAGTGATCTTACTCTGAGCTTGTCACATCTGGAAGCTTGTAAAGAACGCCCCTGGTGTCAAATTTAAGTGTGACACATTCTTTCACAAATGTTTGTAGAAGCAGTCTGCATGTTTAGGTGGTTGATTTTATACACCTGTGACCATTTAAGTGATTGGAATACCTGAATTCAATGATTTGAATGCATGAGTGAATACTTTTGAGCAATGTAGTGTGTAAGAGGCCAGTGCTTTCAGACATGTCTGCCTCTGAAGTGAATATGTTGGAAACGCATGTTCATCGGGTGGGAGGAGCTTAAAACATTTAAACCGAATTTTTCTTTCCCACCTTGAATTGACTAAATGCATATTTTACTCTAGCAAAAAATCCAGACAGAGAAAGATCTCTTTGTTAGACTAATTTAACCATATCCTTTAAAAAATAAATAGTGGATTTATTCCACAAGCTGCTCTTTCATCTCTGTTTAATCTTTGCAGCAATGAGGTGTGATGAGCGGGCAGAATCCTGTGGCAGGCACCGAGGGACATTAAACCATTATACAGTAATGAATCCAGCCTCATGTAATTATTGCAGGATGCAGCAACAGCCTACAAGATTTTCCAGCATGTGTCTTCAGTCTGAATGAAGACGTGCGCAGCTGTGTGAGTGCGTGTGTGTTTGGTGGGATTGTTTGTGTCAGCATGCGCTCGCTGCCTTCCTAAAGGTGCTGGGAGACAGATAAGGAAAATGGCCGCGCCCTGTGCCGGCGACTGAATGAGCCAGCCTCATCGTTAAAGCCCAGTGAACATTTTCTTTTATTCTTTAAATCATGGTGACTCTTAAGAGGGACAGACACGAGTATGTGGGTAGCACTGCAGACCTCAGAGAAGGAGAAAGTGAAGCGAAGGACAAAAATGATTCCCAGCACGCCTAAAGCCCATTAGAGAGAAAGACATTGAAAAGGACAAGAGGGTAACATTATCATCGGTAGGTAAGCTCCTCCACTAGATCAAATGTCCTTTTAGAGCTTAAAACAGATATAGGACCTCATCTCACACTACATCAAGCTGTTTACCCAACGGATGTTGTTTTTTTATGAGTCTTTTATCAAGTTAAGGGAAGTCTGACTGACGCATTTGTCTATTTTCCCCCTTTACTTTCACCATTGTTGGGAAATGGGTCAGACTGCACGAGATTAGGGACGATGATGTATGGTGAAGTAGAAAAAGGTATTTTAAGTCTGATATGATAAAAAATGAGAATGGCGAGATGGACTCAAGATGAAATGTAACACCTCCTGCGGGTGAACCTTTCCCATTATCCCATAGTGAGTGTGGGATAATGGAGCAGAAAGGATTGGAAGAACGTCTGAGAAGCAGCTTTAAATAGCGGCGCTGTTAATGAAATCTTCCTGAAACATAAAGGAAAGCTATACGTCACTTGCCGCCTGTTTATATGGATAGAAATGTGAAGGATAGGTTATAATTTTTTGGGTTTTTTTGTAAAAAAGCAAATTCTTATACCAAAATCACTCAGGTATTCAGAAAGCACAGTAATCACTTCCTGGAAAAAAGAGAAATAACATCCCATCACTGTGCAATTTTCTGTAACTCTTGCAGCGTTGCAGGAGGAGAGGGATTCCTCTATTTGAGAAAGCCACTCAGCCCTGAAAAATAAGCACTTTTTCTCTTAGCCTATGCACAGCAGAATACATCATGACTCAATTTTCAAGCTGGGTGCTGACAGCCAAGGAAAATACATAGCGACTGATGCCTCAAATGTTTAAAGCTTACACCACCTATGATAAATGTCAACACATGAAAAACAAACCACTAATAGGGACTATTAGGAATTCAGCTGTCAGACGAAAAGAGACGGCAGATAAGAGGAAAGAATGCATCGCAAATTGTGTATTTTTTTAAGGTAGCGTATAATCTTGCATTTAATACTGCATGTATTGGCCACTAAATGAGATGTAATTATACACACGCAGGAACACAGCTCAGAAATTTGACACTTTTTTTTATTTTTTTAATACAAATAAATTATTTAGTCCATAACAGCAAATGGGATTTTGCTGCTTACTGCAAAAAACTCCTTGAGCAGCTGCTTTATCAGGATTATAGCAAGGAGGATTTACCTGAGATATCAGGCCAAAAAGGACAGATGTCTAATAGCAGGTTCACATTCAGTGCTAACTTCAGTTTCCTTGAACAGATTTATATAAATTATATAAAAGTGCCAAAATTTGTGAGCTTTCCTCCCGGAGCCATTAATTGGCCATTATTTTCATCTTGTGAAAAATATTTTACTATAGAATTTCAACCACCGAATAAATTACTCTTATGTCTTTAATGCTTTTCATTGTAAATTAAATCTGTAACTTAAAAACGTCTGCAGAGCTTCTGCAGGCACATGTTACATGTTGCTCCACTGGTTTGGTGACTAATGCTGCTATTTAGCTCTATACAGGTCAAGGGACTAGCTTTTCAACCCTTTGACAGCACTCGTTCAGAAATCACCCAGTGCCAGCTTATTCAGTTTAGTTAGATAAACGGAAGAGAATGGAAGGATGGATGGATGAACTATTCCATGCATAGGAGCCTATCCCAGACATTAAGTAAGAGGTACACCCTGCATAGGCTAACCATTTACCATCGCACCAGCAGCCACCTTAGAATCACCAGTTAACCTGGCGAGCAGTTGTTTGGACAGGTTCCAATATAGAACTTGGTGAGCTTCTTTCTCTCTTTTTTTGGCTTACTGGCTCACTCATGTAACTAATCTAAATACACAATCAAGTTATTTAGTCTACAATACAGCAGTAATAAACAGTGTCTAACCTTCTGTGAGAACTTATACATTCGTTTTACATACAAGTATTGTGTCCTATTCTCTCCATGTAAATCTGGTAATATATATAGTGCTTTTTTGCTCTTACCTAGCACTCAAATCATTTTTATACAACAAGCTCCATTCATAGACACATACACACAAACTGCACATGCAAACGTTTGATCGGGACTGCATTTACTATTTTTATTGAGATAATATTAGTAAAAAAAAAACAGGATAAGGTGAGCCAGCTGGCTCTGCTCTGCTGGATCACAGAGAGTATTCAAAGATCTAAAGAGGATGAATTAGCTGAAATTATCCACTTGACACTATGTTTTACTGTTAGATTT
>NW_005187593.1:903984-912051 GCF_000239375.1 Pundamilia nyererei
CACCAGTAGGCAGTAGGGTAACGTGTCTTGCCCAAGGACACAACGACCAGGACAGAGAGCCCGGGGATCGAGCCGGCGACCTTCCGGTTAAGATGCGCTTCCCAACCCCCTGAGCCACGATCGCCCGCTATCGTTAGCCAGTATCCATCTTAAATCCAACAAAATAAAATTCCCTTCATCAACCAAATGACCCTTTTAGATGCCAGTTAATTTTCTTCTACGAAGTAAACTAATGATCACCCTTTAGACATCAAACTTTAGCAAGCTAGCCAAGCAAGCTAGCTGAGGTTAGCCAGGTGGCTGTAACCTGGCTTTACTCTGGAATCTGTTAGCTGTAAGGTAAGCTGTTATTTAACTACTACTTACTATTTAACAGTCAGATCAATCAGGAGTTTGGATCAATAAGGTGACATTATTCGAGAAAGCTGCGACCTTAAGTTATGAGCACATGGCGTCTTGGCTACCGTGCTGCCCAGTTCGAGTTTCTGCTCATAATAATCATATGTTATCACTGGAATAAAAACCTGCACTGCTCATAAATTCTTTCTGTCTTCTGCACGCACGTCTCGGAAAGGTGCAAGCTTTAAAAGAACTTTATATTCAGTCTTTATATTCAGTCTTCAGCCTGAGTGCTTCATTTCATAAGAAAACTGGATCTTAACCAGAGGCAGCGAGACAGTTTGTTTGATTAGTTAAAAGTGTCCCATAACATGATGGATGCAAAGTATATTTTAGTGGAGTGGAAACACACAAATCGACTGTCATGATCGCCTTTGTCTGACGGTATAATCAAAAAAGAATTAATGACATGTCAGAAGACAGAGGCTATTTTGTACAGCATATGGAAACAGGTGTGTGTTGAATTTTTGGCGAGCTCTTTCTGTGTGCCTTGGCACAAATTTAAAAACCACTGGACTGAGTGAAAAATAAATCCAAAGCAGGTTGAAAGCACATAAGAAAGGGAAGGTCTCTTCTTTTTAGTTGCATTGCAATCAATTTACACCTGGGCAATAAAAAATGTATATTGTTACAGCTTTAATGAAGTTACACTGCTTCGTGGTTATAATTTTGCACCAACTGTAGGACACGTTAAGCTTGGATTCAGTGGAGCTCCAGGGGAGCAAAGCAGGAAGGATGATATTTATGAGATAAAATTAAACCTGCATCCTCTCCTGTGACTCCCCCACTCCATGTAAGGTAATTTTCCTCCAACACTGAACTAAAGAATTGAAAACGACTTCATAGTGTAAAACCTGCCAAGCACGAATAGCATCAGAAACTAGGTTTGGTTACCTGAAAGGATTATAACTTTAGGTCAATCATGCCTTGACTTTTTGCCACCCTCTGCACTGAAGGGAAACACAGCTTCAGGAATAGAAGCCCCATTGTTAGAGACCTGCACTGTATTACATTACAGCATTTATTTGTGTAGTGGGTGCTCTCTGACCCACAGGGCAGCTGCTGTGCTGACAGATGAACGGTCTTGCGACTTCACACCTGGTCACAACATGTCAGTTTAGCACCTATGGATCGTATATGCCTCACACAACGTTTCACACGAAGGGAAAATGAAAGAAAATTCTTCTCAGTGTAATTAGAGATGAGGAAAAGTGCAAACGCCCGAGGCGTCCACGGCACATTTCTGCCAGTGGTGATCTCCTCCACTTGCTCAGACAAAGACATGAAATATGAGTGTATAAGATGAGCTGGGAGATAATGGTGACCTATGAAATAAAAGACTTATTTTCACCTCAGGAGAATGGTATTATGGGTATGGTGATGAATGTTGTTCTTTAACAGCCTCTTCTATTATCCATTAATTACCGAACAAGTCGGGTGTGAAATTGCCCTGAGAGCCAGCTCTGTGTGGTTGCTTTACTTTTAAGCAATCTTGTTTATTGTTCAGAAATTGTGCTAATACGTTAAAATTGATTTCAATTTAAACCATTTAGATGTGCTGGTACTAAGCAGATTTTAAATGCTTTCTCTGGGGAAATGGAGGGACCACAAAACACCTGCTTCCTGTCAGCGATTTGTTCCAGAGCTTTTCTGCGATGCTAGATGTGTAGAATATTCGCATAATTACCAAATTATTTCACACAACAAACATTAGCTGAATTACAGTAAATCAACAAGACGCAGTCTGAGGCATCACCTGTCAGCGTCTACTCTGCATTATGGATTAAAGTTTAACATACATTTATGAAACCTGCTGCAAACATATGCATTTCTATATCCTTTGGGATGACCTGAGTTATTGTGCTTTTGTGTGGTGCATTATGTGTTAATTTCCCTGTGGTCATGATTTGGAGTTTTATATGTGGTGGCAGTAATGATAGACTCTCCTGCGTCACCACACAAATTCCTAATGAGGGTTTCTGGTTTCAAAAGTCATGACCATTTTCGAACACTGTGAGAACACTGTGTCACCATAGAGTAGTGGACCCCACACATTGCTAATGCAACAAATTTTTAGCTGTTAGAGTTGAGTTTTAAGTTCTTAGATCCTCTCTGGGGAACACTGGCGTAGAGATGTTGTGTTTGACCCTTGTCGGTTTTGATAGTGTTAGGTTTCATATTGTTGATTGTCATTTATGCTTAGAAATATCTACTTATATATGCTTAGAGTTTTATAATTAGTTTTAGATTGGTAGAGGTTTGATCCTTAATAGTCTGCAAACTTTGTGTGCACACCTACATCCTGGGAGCATGGGAGAGGTCGTACCTTCTCTTATTGTTCTATGGTAGGATAAACGTATCTATATCTGTTTTAGTCTAAGTGCCTTTTGTTTAGATGAACTGCTGGACTTCCAGACCAGCAGGTTTAGGGAAGTCTTTATGGGGTCACACTCTGACCCCACACACACGCACACACACACAGTATTCTTTGTTAGGATGTTATATGTTAATGACCCTATGCATATTCATGGAACCACAATAAAAGGAGTGCTATGGGGAACCTGGCTGAGAGTCTGACGGAGGTCAAGTGGTGGCTCCAGGCAGGTCTCCCTCATGCATGAGTAACAGGAAGAACCTACTTGGTGTTCAATGCTTTTGCTGTGTTTTTAAATTGTCTCGTTCCAGCGGTGGGCCTGTGCTAGACAGACCCAACAGATAGTCTCAGAAAAAGAGTTGGAATTTGGCAAAGACCTTGGTTTTGGTAAGAATAAACCTTTTACAATGGTAAATGCATGTTAGAGTTCTTGGTTACCATGGTGCGAAGTTCCCTGCAATAGACAAGTATCCTTTTCAGGGTGTACCGCGCCTTTCGGCGTATGACAGTTGGTATAGAATCAAGCCCCCTTGCCAGGTTGGTTGCAAAGCGGCTTGCAGATGTACAGCAAATGTAGCTTTAAGGCATTAACCACTTGGATGTACAGAATGTTATCAGCAGAAAAGCTGGACTGATCTTGACTTCATGCCCTGGCTCAAAGTGCCAAACCTCAATTTAAAAAACAGTAAAAATCTACTGGCACTACTGGTCCACCGGGACCATTTACTTTAGACCATGAAAAAGATTTAATAAGATTGCATTCACCAATTATCATAATTAAGTCTGGTCCAAACACTAAACAGAGCATCATTATCATCCAAAGGGCTTCACTGATAGCAATGAAAAATATTATTTTTTTGACTCTGTTGTGTTTTTTAAAGCGTAAATTGCACATTAATTTAACTTAATAAATACAACAGTATTGGTGAGCTGCTGAAGAATTTGCATGTAAATGATGTCTGGTATCCCCATGCTGGTCCAGAGGTAATTGCAGCCTAACGCACACTCTAAATGTCTTCTCAAAACACTGAAATCACTGCAGTGCATTCACACATCAATAACAGGCCCTGCTATGGTGTTGTTAAATGGTCATATCGAGTTCAGTTATTGCTAAATAATTCACTACTGAACATTTTAACAGCACAGTCTGTTGGCTGTCATTGAATTTTATTTTGAAAGCATATTTTCTATCTGGAAACCGTCTTTTTGTACTTTGTGCGAGCTAAGCAGAGGACACATTTCCACATAAAACAGACAACCTCACTACATCTGTCTGAGAGATGTAATAACCCCAGGTATTTATTTATTTAGTGCTCCAGGTGGAAAACTGCCATCCTCTATCTCTTCTTTGCTGCTCTGGCCCTTGCTTCACCCACTCCAGTGGCAGATTGATGTTTCAGAAACCGCAGCAGCAGATCTGAATTGCTCCAGCTTGTTGTAGCAGTCCAAGAGAATCATCTGAAAATCATCCATGTCAGCTCTAAATTAACCGATATATTTTTTTCAGTTATATGTTGACTGTTGACTCTTGTTGTAATTTTGCTTCTATTACTCAGCTGCAGTTGATAATAGGCTGATGGTTAAAAAAAACACATCTGATTAAAAATTAACATCTGAGACTATCAGTCCCTCCTTTTTTCTCTCCATGTTTGACTCAAGTACATAATTAAAAACTGGTCACAAGTATTGATTTTTAATAACTTCTTTTTAGTTTTAACAAACTAACCTGTAATTTTCCCAATGTAAAGTCTTCATTATATTCTTTTATAAATCAATATAATATATATTGATTTTTTTAAACAGATGTTGAATTTTATCATTTCACACTTTTTTAATGCCGTTCCCACAGTCACACTCTGGTGATGCATCCGGCAATTTAGGGTTCAATTTCGTGCCCATGAACAGGATCCAGGAAGCAAATTACCAACTGTTTGATTAGCAGATGTCCTGCTCTGCCTCTTGTGCCACAACCACCTGAGACTTTAGGCTAAGGTACGCTAAACGTGATTTCTGTTAATCCCCACCATCCTAGAGGATCCTATTGATGTGTATAGTTTTCCTTCTTTTACTTGCATTTCAGTTGGGAGTTTGATGACATCAGAGCCAGTGAGCTGTTGCTCTGAGGCCATAATTTACTCTGTAATTTACAGTTTGAGTTCTTCAAATCTCACTCTCTCTCAAGTGATGGAGACACAGAGACTTATTGTATTTCATAATTCTCCCAAGTGCCTCATCCAGGGAGCCCAAGGCACACCATTCTGACTCTATAGCTGTGATGCTGTTACAGAATGAATGTAGAGGTGGGGGTTTTTTTTCTTGAAATTTTAAAAGTAGCCTTGGGAGGTTAAAGCTGCAGAAGGCAGAAAATGCGCGAGCTGAGAGTGTCTCTTCTAAGCCCCTTCTACCAAATGAGAATAATGGTTTCACACAGGAACTGAATACCACTCTCCCAGGTGAAAGTCCGCCACTCCACCTTACTTCCAAAGTACTTTTTTGCTCTTTGTTCTACTTTATAACATCACACACCTGACCTCATCTTAAAAGACCTGTGATTGGCCAACGTCTCCCATCACTAGATAGATTTTCTAAAGCTGAGAAGAAATGCAGGAGATGAAGTTCCCTCTCATACACCATGAATTACTATATGACGTGCACGTTATTATCCCATGGAACCAAAAACAATTCACCAACCTCAACTTTAACAGCTAATAAAGATTTTTGAGTCGTCACTTGTAAATGTAAACTGGTTTTAAATGTCACAACACAAAAACTGTGATTTAAAGATGTATAAGAAATCTTGCAAACGAGGAAAAATTTATCTAGTTTCACTAAAATCTGACTGATACTGAAAATTGAAATTCTATTAAATCTGACCAATAGTAATGATACGTGTGAATTAACCGTCAGTTCTTTGGCCATATGAGGTAAAAATTAATAGTTTGATATACTTCCTCTTGTTTTTACTGGATCCTGGTAAGATGTGACACACTGCTAGTGCCAGAAGATGATGGCAAAGAATATCGAAGCCATATAATAAAGTAAGAAATATTCCAAAAATGTCAGAAAGTCTGGTGTGGAGTCGTTTGATAGCGGGGGAATAGTTTTAAGTCAATATCAAGCAGTATTTTTGCTTGAAATGCAAATGCCTGTAGATCAGCACCACTCTTTTGCAGCTTGGCAGCTCATTTGATCAGTAACATCATGATTATGTAACCCTAAAAAATATATTGCACTATGGATGCACACCAGCTTTGCTTGCTCATAGTGTCAGCTCAATTTGAATTTTCATGGGATTTGTTAAGAATAAGGAAAATATAGACTATTACCAGACATATTCTTAAATGTATGTATTAATCACACCGGCTGACTGCACACAAGCCTGGATGGTGAGAGAACTGCTCATCCAGGTTGCTGCACCTGTTTTTGATAAAATAAACTTTGAAATGAGATGCAAAAGCCTCCCCTTTAGGTTTCTCGCAGACACAGATGGTAGAACATGCTTAAAGTCGCACTCTTAATGCAATCATCATACACTTGACGAGCAGATTCACACTTATGCTACTCAGTGATTCATGAACTGTAAATCAATCTGTTCACATAACACAGCAGGAGGAGGAAATGAGTCCCCTGAACTCCACCAAATGACTTCGAGCAGTTGGCATCGACCACGTTACGAGCCACATGTCAACCTCTGGCAGCGCTCACTGGCCAACGCTGGAGGTGAGGAAGCCCAGCTGAGATGGAGTGGTAGAGAAAGCCAGACACATGGTAAATTTAACAGGAATCAAAAAGCTTTTTTTCTGCCTTTTTTTCCCTACAAATATGTTTAAATAAGCAAGAATAAACACAGGAGAGCTGCTTTGTAATGCATATTCCCATTTCTTCTGGCAATTAAAGGAGGAGTGTTTTCTTTTACCCATAATGCAATTTCTGCCAGTTCATTTCCTGCTGGGAATAATTGATTTACCATAAAGTACAGAATACATATAGTTGCAGTGGCATCAGGTCTCTTAACAATTATAATAAGCTGATAATAAAATTATTGGCTTTGCCTTACTGATCCTGTGAGGATGTCATTTCCCAGGAAAACCATCTCACTTCTCTTTTCTTACAAAGTCATGAGATCATAGTTTCACAAAAGTCTTATTTAAACGCAATAATTCTGCCTTTATGGACATGAAGGAGGACAAGAAATTGTATGTCATTAAAGCGATGGTGAGTACTAAGTAGCCAATGAGAGCTAGCTACCTAAAATTGATCCATTAGTTGTTATTTGTTGCTATTTTCAGGATCACTGGTGTAGGTGTTCTGGTGTAGTGAAGACATGGATATGACTGAGGTGTAGTGTCAACGCACGCTTCAGCCACACAGACATAGAGAATGGTCAGCCAGTCCCAAGGGAAAGATGTGTACTCCCTGACAAGCTGGTGAGTGGTTGCTGGAGGTTGGAAGGTAAAATTGTTCACAAAGAGGTACACGGTCTGCACCAAAAACCTCCTTGCGAATGTGCTAGTTGCTTAAAATTATGTGTTTTACAATTGGCTGAAATAGAAATGTTCTCCATCTCCAATTTGCATCACACATTTTCAAATTTTGCTACTGCTCGACTAGAAATTGGTGATTCTTTCAAGTTGTTGTCTTTCATGCAAACTACAGACCACTGCGGCAACCTGCAAGTGACCAAAGTTGGACCAAAGGTTTTTGGTGCAACATCTACTTTGTGACCAGTTTCAACCGGTGACAACAAACTCTGCAATCAGTCTGGCAACCACTTGCCAACCAGTTGGGGAATACAGATGTTTTCCCATTCCTAGGCCTGTGTGATAGAAGGGCTTTAAATCACCCACTACTGAGAACCAGCAGCTGTGTGACTTGTTAGTTCAGCCGATTAAAAAAAAAGCAATTCGACATTTTATTTAAAAAAAAGCCTGGTAACCATATCTTTCAGGCTTAATTAATTAGCAGTGCTTTTAGTAACATATGTAAATTTCCCACCAAAGAGTGCAATGGACAAATCTATGTTTTGCATTATGCAGGATTTGAATAGAATCATTCTATTCTGCTTTTAAAACATCCAGTTTTAGACATTTCTCATGGTTTTGTTTGTTATTATACATGCTCTCATCACTTTCTGTTTTATTTTGTAGTAAGTGGTAAGGTCCAGTGCATCCCAGTAGGTTTTCCTTCCACTCTTTGTTCTTTGGTGAATTTCTTAAAATTGACCCAAATGGAGTCAGACAGCCAGATACTAAAATAATGAAAAAGCAACTTTAATGGGATTTGTGGAGGATAAT
>NW_005187593.1:912860-935926 GCF_000239375.1 Pundamilia nyererei
ATTCTTTAAGCACCGGTTTGAGCACCGTTTGAGCACCGGCACCGTTTCAAAAGTACCGATTTGGCACCGGTATCGGATAAAACCTAAACGATACCCATCCCTACTCCTGAGTTTAGCAAGTCAAATCCAAAAAGTCATCAGAACCCCAACAATTATAAGAGCAAACAAAAGTTATCAGTAATTCACAAGCAAGCAAGAGACAGGCAGGACAGGAGGGCAACATAACAAACAATCAGGGTTACCAATTAAACACATGTGACACTAATGAGAGGGAAACAAGAGTGGGACAAGTCCAAAGATAACAACAATACAACACAGGTTCGTAGAGAGTAAAGTACCTCTTCAGAATAAGGCAGGAAGTACACATAACAAGGTACACAGATTACTAGAGCGAGACATAGACAACAAGGGGACAATTTAAAAAAAACAAAAAAACAACCTAAGACTGCTGAGAGAGTAAAGTTTTAGATCAAAGATCATGACAGATCATGATGGTTCCTGATCAGATGATAAGCTTATTCTTCCCTTCCTTCTCTCTCTCTTTGGTCAAGCTATCAAGTCATTTCCTAGTTTGTTCCCTTCTGGATTCCTACTTTATTATCTATGTATACTCACAGTCTTCTCTGTTTCTTATTTTAGTAAGCATGTTTTTGCAAGTACTTTATTGCTTTTTGGAGTGTTTTTGGACCTTGGCCTGTTTTTGTCCTCCTCTTAGTTTCTTGCAGACTTCATATGGGTCCTCTCCACCCGTATGCCACCACTCGGTGACTATTGAACAGTAGTAGTTTCCTGACAAAGCCAAAGGTCAGACAAGTGCTGGGAGAAAGTAAACTAAAAGGTCAAACAAGGCCGGTTGCATGTTTGAAAAACAACCCTTACAGTGGTAGAAGAGTGGATTACCTTTGTGTTATTATAACAAGCTGAAGAACATTTTCTTCTCTTGTGTCGATTGTATCCCAGTATAGATGATGATTATGGTGATGATGAAGGACGGCATGTTTTACAAACTGCCTCCAGGCTGAAAACAAGACCTTGAATTCCTGTGTGAAGCGCTGCTGCGCGGTGACTTACTGTTTTTAATGTGCTGCGGGGGTCGAAGCAAACGCTCGCCCGGGACACAAACATACAGCATCACATTGTGCAAACATCTGCGGAGGACAGGATGATCTAATATGAGACTGTGAAATGGACGAGGACGGGGGAGGAGGCAGGGGAGGTGCCGGAGTTAAAGGTGGAGCTCTTCCTTTCAAGTTGAGGTTAAAAGCCTCGGAGGCTGTGACCTTGGATTTAAAGGTTCCCGGAGGGGGGAAACTCATAAACAGGTGCTAGAACAGCTGTAATCAAACAGTAACTGGCTGCAGCGTGTCACAGGGGGAAGCGAGGGTGGAGAGGTGGATGAGGTGAGCGGTGAAGGGACAGCAGCATAATGCCGGGCGACCTCAGACCACCGTGACAGCCCACAGGGACAGCGAGATCGCATTCCTTCACGCTAATGGGCCTATTTAGCAGATGGACACAGATGGAAGTCCCTGAGAGATCGGTTTTAATGTGCTCAACAATTACTGCAACATTTATAATATGCTGCATGCTGGACTTAGAGGATTTACACATAGTGTCTGTGCAACAGTATTATAAGTCAGTATTCAGTTTCTTTAAATTTGAGTATTTAATGTTGATTTTACAATCAATAGAAGAATTAAATCTACAGAATTTAAACAGAAGTAGAGAAAACCTTCAAAAGATTTAACTCTAACCTACTGCAGGCATGTGTGATTTATAGAATTTCATATAAAAATTTTATAGCTACGAGATCAATGAGCATATATTTTATATTTATTCTGACTTATCTTGCACACAGCCCGTTGCCGCCTGTATCTTCTAACAGTGTGAGACCTACTAAGGCCGAGCTACAGCTTGTGTAAAGTGCTCAAAGCTCCGTGATTCTGCAGTCCAGTGCAGAAAGACAAATGAGAAATCGCCTGCATTTCTCCAGCAAAATTCTGGACAAATACTTTTTAGAGCGTCCAGCACATATTTGTGTTTCTCCAGTAGAGGTCAAAATAGCTGAATACCAACATCTTGCAAGACTTGCTTCTTTTCAATTTCAAAGTAGTTGATCTACAGACATGTGAAAAGAGTTTTGACAGGAATCTCTGGAGTCCTGTCATAAACTAAGTACATCTTTACTGTCCATTTCTACTATACCTGAGCACTCAAAGCACTTTATACAACATATGTCATCCACTTAAGCACTTTGTTTCTGTCTAAATGCTTTCTATCTGTCATTCACACATCTTGGGGTTTAGTGTCTTGCCCAAAGATGCTTTGGCATTGAGCCAGGGATTAAACCACCAACCTTCTGATTAGTAGGTGCCCTGTTCTACCCCTTGACCCACATCTACCGCAAAATAAGAGGGTAAGTAGCAGCCAGGCTTTTGCCAGTTTGCAGGTCTGGATGATTCAGCTGTGTCTTAACACAGTTGTGTTTTAACAGTCTTCCCAGGAATGGCTGTCCCAGCAAATTCACCCCAAGGTCAGACTATGCAATGCTCAGAGAAACTGCAGAAAACCCAAGAGCTGCTTCTCAGACTCATTTTGCGTGATAAAATTTAAAGTTCTTGACAGTGCTGTTATAAAAAGATTGAACAAGCATAGCTGCTTTGGAGGACTGCAAAGGAAAGCCTCTTCTGTCTAAAAAGAATATGGCAGCACAGCTAGGGTTTGCAAATTTCCATCTGAATAAACTTTAAGAGTCTTCGAACAACGTCCTTGGACAGACGAGATGAACTGGAGATGTCTGGCTGTAATGCACAGAACCAAATTTGGCCACAGGACCTGGGCATCATGCAGCCAGTGAGTCATCCATGAACTCCTCTGTATACCAAAGTATTCCAGAGTCAAATGTGAGGCCATCTGTTTGACAGCTAAAGCTTGGCCGAAATTGGGTCATGCAACGGGACAATGATCCCCAACAAAGAAACAAATCTACAATAGAATGGCTGCAAAAGAACAGAATCTAACTGGGCCACTGCAACACTTTGGGTCCAGACCTCAACCCGACTTAAATGCTGTGGAGAGACATTAAGAAAGCTGCATGATGAATACCTCAATGAACTGAGGCAGTGTAAAGAATAGTGGGCCAGAATTCCGAAATAACACGAGAGAATTATGAAGTCACACATTTAAAAAAGAACTTTTCTAATGAAAATATTTATTTCACCTGACAGCACAGTATCTAAAAGACCCTCGTCAGTCCCAATTTCTTCTGGAACTGTAGATGCATTTCAATTGTCTTATGAGCAAACTTTTTGGTATAAGTAAAATCCTGAGATTTTCATAATGCGAGACTAGTGAAACCTTCTTTCCCACCTGGTTAGAACTCTGCTGAGTGTGCTCTCACTGTTTGTTCTGTGTATAAAAAAATACCACACTCACTCAGCTCCGCAATGCTTCCCACTCGGGTCGCGAGCAGGGACTGCTCCAGGGTCCGGAGCTCAGCTTGGGTGTACCCGTGACCTTCACTGCCCCTCCCCGAGCGTTGCTGGTCCCTGTGCAGGTTCAGACTCTCCGGGAGGCTCAGCACACCTGGAGACGGCACAGAAAACAAAGGAAATTTTAAAAAAACGGCAAAACAACAACTCATACATCTTCTTCTTCTTCTGGTAATTTTCCCATCAGCTTTCTGCTGATGCCAGATTTATCACAGACAAGAAGTAACAGGGGAATGCAAACTCTAGAGAAAGACAAGAGGAGCAGCAGAAATGCAAATCAGCACTTTGAGATAAATATTCTGCACAGAACTGGGAAGCTGTGCGATTAAAACCACTTTCATGTTGCAGCCAGAGAGCAAACATTTGTCTAAATGATTAAACATGGGGACAGAGTCACGGGTTAATGGCATACTGTACGCGATGATTCTTCTTATTTGCATTGAAAACCTCACAGCTCACAAAGCTTTCTTGTTTTTACCTCAACCTTCAAACTCTAATTGAACTGAATCGTCTGTTAGCCACATTTGTTTCTTCAAGTATTCACATCTAAATCACCTTGTCGTGATCTCAGGTGTGTTTCTTTTTTTTTTTCTGCTGAAAACAAATGGTAGCAGATTACGCTCGCTAGCAAGAATTAATCCATTTAGGAGCTGTTATTGCAGCCAGGCATTGTGTAGCTGCAAAGAATGGCTTGTGACAGATTGGATATTGAGTTTTCTGCTACAATAGAATGGAAAGCAACACCACGCCGGGTGCTAATCCTAATGACACAGCACAGTGGGATATGCCATTTTTCAAAGAACAGTAATTACAACATGGAGGAATGTGGACAATTTGTCTATGTTTGATGCCGGCAGCTAAGAGAAAAAAACCCTTGCACAGTGGACACAGTGCACCAAGTTCACGAGCTTTCTTTAGTTTTCCCTGTACAGAAAAGACCTCTCCAGACTCAGATTCCTCCCACCATCACCTCTTCCCACAGTGTCCAACCCAAGAATTCCAGTATTCCCCAGTCCCAGTCCTGCTCCTTTTTCTTCCCACAGCCTTTCCGGGGAGGTCTACATGATTTTTTTCCTAATAGCTTTTTCCATTGCTGTTTTAACCACTAAGCAGTATTAATGGAGCAGCTGGTATTAGGGTGTGTCTCGAATGGAAATCCTCAATGTTAAAACAAAAAAGCGTGGCCGGATCTGCAGCAATAAAGAATTTCTATAATCCAAAGAAATGAAAGACTCCTCTAAAATGAATGATTTGCTGAAAGCTGGCTATATGGTGAGGTGTAGTTAGCAGCTGCTTCACACTTAGCTCATTTAAAAGCTCTTTAAAATGGTTTGTTAGTACATATGGTGTTCACAGTTTTAAGTGTTTGAGATCATTTTCTATGAGTGCAGATATGTAACTCACTCCTCTTTGAAGCATTTATAATTGTATTTTATCCACAACTGTCACCCTAACAGTCATTTATTTGTTGTGTATACCACTGTGAATAACTTAAGGGGAACGGTTGTCTGAAACGGTGGACCTCATTTGTAAAATTCATGACTTTGGGAAAAGCCACAAATTTCATGTAAAGAGATTACTGAGACAGAGGGGTGCCACCAGAGGAGCTCTGAAAGCAGATTTCACCCTGCCTGTTAGTTTGGCCACACACTTTTTCCTTCAGATGTGGTTGGGTAGTACATAACACAGCCAAGTCACTATACTCTCTTGTATAGTGAATCCTAATGTAGTGTCAACATTTGGCATAAAATTACCTTTGGCATAAAATTAAACATGAGATTTTATATTTTAAGTTGCTGTAGACTTGTTAACTAATGGGTGTTTATTACAGAGATAATGGAAATGATTTATAATTGGTGAGAGTTGGGGCGAGATGTGCGATCGGTGCTGTTTCTTGTTTGGAACGACCGAAACAATTACTGAAGAAGTAGAAAATTGGGCCTTCTATGTGCACCCCTTTAACTGCTTGTTAACACAAACATCTAAACAGCCAATCACATGACAGCAACTCAGTGCATTTAGGCATGTAGACACAGTTAAGGCAACCTGCTGAAGTTAACACCAAACAGAGTGGGGAAGACTTTGAATTGAGTATTTCAGACCAGTTTTTCTACTGGTTCACTGCTTTCCACAGTCACCAGATCTCAACCCAACAGTCCATCTTTGGGATGTGGTCGAATGGAAGAATTGCATCATGGATGTGTAGCTGAAAAATCTGGAATAACTGTATAAATATGGAGCAAAATCTCTGAAGAATGTTTCCAACGTCACAAAGAATAAAAGCTGTTCTGGTGCCATTAGGTGCTCCAGTCTGGTCAAGGCTGGAGCTCAACCTAATAAAGTGTCCAGTGAACTTCAGTTAAAACGCTACCATATAAAGAAAAAGACAAGATTAGCATCTAGCTTATTATAAGTGCACACCAGAAAAAACAGCATCCATGACGTTATCACAGCATACAGCGTTTAAGTGCACATGGTATGGTTAACTTTCACGTTCCTGAAGGCATCTTGCTCAGGTAAGATCCTGCTGATTTAAGCAAGCTAATGCTAAACCTTAATCACCTATTACAACAAGAGCACAGCTCTGTAATAAAGCAGTCTGTGCACTCTGTCTGCAGTCCATACCCTTCACCCATGGGTGCAATTATGAGACAAAAAGCTTGAAGTAAAACATTTTAAAACATTCTTACATTCTTTCAAAAGTACAGCAATTGTTCTCCTCACTTTCTAAGCTTGTAAAGTTGGGGTTTTTTTTAATAAGAGGTGATGCAACACAGTGGTAAACATGCTCCTGTTCCAGCTTTCTGGATGATGCTGCTGTGCGGTGCTTCATTTCAAGTAATATTCTGTCCTTTTACCATTTGCACATCATTGAATTCTGTTTTAATCTACATTTTCCGTGCATTTCAGCTTTGTTGAAAACAGGGTTGCACTATAACGTTGCCTTCAATCTCAAATGATCAGATAAAAGAGGGTAAGAGATTTCATGGAGCCTCAAGGAACTGCACAGATGGACGTGCCACTAAAATGACTTTTGCATACAATGAACCACCAATTGGGAAAGTAAAACCACTGACTGAAGCAGCTTAAAGTCTGCTCCATGAAGATGATAAACACATAACTGAATTTGTATCTCTAGACTGAAACTAACGAATGTTTTTCTAAGCAGAAGACATGGATCAAGAGGGATGGCTTTTATAAAGGTCTGTGAAACTGCAGAGTAAACAACATATCAGTTGAATAAAAGTGGCATAAAAACTACAGAAAAGCAGGGATTCCTCAGGCTTCTCGGAAAAGAGAAGCTGTCTGTCCTGCTCCTGTCCCAGATTGAAGCAGGGAAATCTCTTGAAAGTCCTCTAATCACTAAAAAACATATTGACATTCATGGCTTCCTGAGCTGCAGATTTTGCACTTGTGTGTGTTTTTAGGTGGAGGTATAGGTTTGAATAATTCACAGTGCCCTCTGTAATCAAGGCTTCCCATCATCATTTTCACTTCACCCCCACCACTGCCCAAACTATTCTTTTAATAATATTACCGGGGTGCCAGGGAGTCCTTTGCTGAATTATTCATCCTGTCAGATCAAGACATATAAACAAGTCTGCAGCGCTCTCTTTCCCCACCTCCCACTCACTCTACATGTTATCTCTCACTAACACTTGGCTTCTCCAGATAGGAAAAAAAAGTAGGAATATTTGATCCTGGGTGATGTTTGTGTAATAAACATCAGAGGTGAGAAAGAAGGCAGCCTGGCCCCTCGGAGGCGAGGAACAGGGAAGAGGATGAAGGGAAGAGGGAACGCTGACACAAGTTTGTGATTAAAAAATGACAAGCAACATTTCCATGTCACATCAACCACGTCGTTCTGTGACCTCTGAGGCAATTATATAAGTATATATATATATATATATATATATATATACATATATATACTTTAGAAACAGTCTAAAGCCACATAAACAGAAACAAACTGCATTGCCTACTCTCTGCCTCTCTTCACGTGCCCGATGAGCAGATGAAAAGGATGCTGGGTCACGGCGACGGGACTAGTTTAAATCTCCATGTGGTGCACCGAAATCCCCTCAGTCATTCCCGTGAAAATACCACTGCTCCTCATAGATAAAATAAGTTCTCATAAATAATATAGAGAATATTGAGCTTACAACACATACAACAGCTGACAGTGTGGCAATGAAACAGGCTTCAATAACAAGCAAAAAAATAAAAGGTATTGTCTAGAACAAAGCAATTAATAAAGATTCTGCACAATTGTTATTATTCTGCTTTAACTAATATTACTTGTACTACTATACTAACTAATATTTATAGATATCAGTGTTTTTATAACATTTGCATGGATGCATATTACTTAGAAACTATAATTCTTGTGTGCCACGTGTTGTGACGTCTGACCTCTCCTTAAAGGTTAATAGACTTATCTGAAGGTCAAAGTAGCACTAACACTATATATACAGTAGCTTTTAAGACTGCGTTTCTTAATACCATGCTTTTATTGAGAACATATAGACATATAGAGAATAATCTATGGGGATTCTAAAAATCATGGTACTTTGGACCTATGACCTTTTCTTCAAGGTCAAATAAGGTCAAACTTAAAACTATGATTAAAATTCTTCTGCCTTTGTTTCTACTGGCAACACTTAGTGAATGATACTGGTATATGGGGGTATCATATTATGAGATTACACACACACACACACACACACACACACACACACACACACACACAAAATGTGTGTAATCAAGTCAAAACATCTGTCAAGCTACACGTTTATGACCTCCACAGCACTACAAAGAGAAACAAAAAAAAGAAAATTAAACTAATGTATACTTCGGACTGTGGGCGGAAGTGACCAACCCTAAAGAGTTAGTCAAACATTCAAGCTCCATACAGAAACGTCCCCAGGAACCTTCTTGTTTCCACCCATGATCCTTCAAAGACCAGCAGGTGTCTGTCTCTATGGGAAGCCGGGCAAATGTGGTGGAAACACAGACTCAGACACTTTGAACTTCAGAGTTCAGTCACCAGTGTTTCACGAAAAATACACACAGACATGGCACGTACAGCTTCAATATACCATGAAAATCATTCTTTTCCTCGACCCGCACCGGTGGATCTAAAGTCCACCTCAACAGATATCGAATTCGACCCAGATAGCCTCAGAGTACAAACATTTACAGCACTTGAACAAGAGTATACATTTTGAAATGTTTGCATTATTGGTATTGTTCGTTTGTCTGCCTGTTAGCATTCTAGCAGCCGCAGTTGAAGATATCATGTTCAAATTTTGTGTGATGGCAGAGTCACGTCACATAGCAGGATACAGTATCTAAACCCATCTTCCTCAGTGGGAATGTGATATTCATTTCCACAACCACCACCATGCATGGACACTCACAAACGTCAGACATGGAGGTCTTATTCTCCCACATGGTTATCACATTCAAGTCAACTTGCTTAAGTAGCACTCAAAATGATTAGTTAGTAAATGATTATTGTAACTAATTATCTAAATGATTATTTTTGAGTTGCTTGTCTGTTATTTCAGCCCCTAACTGAACTGATAAAAGAGGATGCCGAGTAGAGATGGCTGGATCGACCCAAATATCGATGGTATCAATACCGCTGATACTGAGATTGGATGAGAGTTCAAATTTGCAAATTGATGATGATTCATCTCATAAATCCTGACACACTGCTCTCCCCTACATAAGCTCCCTTTATAGGTTGAAAGTACTAGTATGGTATTGGTATTGGTCTCGACAATGCTGGCCCTAAATTTATGATACCAACTTTTTTTTAGTAAAATTATTAATAACTTTTTTGGTCTGGATGTTTAGCAGTATTTTTCAGTAGTATCCAGTTCAGGTAACCTCTTACAGGCTCACTTGCTTAATGTTCTTTACTTTTTTGTGTAATTCTTGTATAATTTTTGTCTGTTTTTGGGTACCTTTCGAAAAACGACACCGTACTGTATGTCCTGTGTCTGCTTGTTCCTTTACAGAGATGGAAACTTACCTTTAACAAATGAAACCTTTTTGAAAACTCTTTGTTCATATTGTGTTGACCTGACTTCCTGCTGCTGACCAGTACAACATTCGAAGGTTGACACTTGAAGGAACACTGAGCCAAAATACAGAAAGCTCCTGTATTGTTATTGTACGTGGTGCTGGGTTGGACCTGAGTATTAACTGCTTTCAGAAAAAGCAGTTTAGTTATTGGACAGGACATCTGGGCACCCACCGGATAGTATGCTGCCTCGTGGGGAAACGGGCTATATTTTAGGACTTCTAGTGTAGCTGACGAATATCCTGACCAAGACTTCCTCTTCATTATATTTGAAAGCAGAAAGATTAAGAAAAAAAGCTAATTAAAAATTAACAATGAAAATAATAGCTGATGTTTTGAGGCTACATTCTGACAAATGCAGACCCCTTTTAGTGTCAACATGGACTATCTATCTACACACAACCAAAGCCTGCACAGACACTGCATAGCGTTGACCCAATAGGACTATAATGTAGATCACAAAGCTTTTGTTACTGTACCAATAATCATGTCCTTTATAGCTTTACTACATTCGATGGAAAAGTTAGACAAGAAATGTGGAGGAGGTGAGCAGAAATTTGGCCTTGTGTTTGAGCTCTCGTGGTATGCATCCCACCTGATTGGCCACTCTGTGAGCCCTGTAGAGTGGACGGCTCCCTACAGAAGGAGAGGAAGTTTGAGAGTGATACTGACCGATTAGACTGGCTGTTTTTTTAGCAATTAGCAGGAAAACTAAAGCAGCCCTGTGAGTGGTTACTATGTCAACAAGCCTCAAGAGCTCAAAAAGTGCTGCAAAGACAAAAGATTTTTCCCTCCATAATGCATGCATGGTAGCTTGAATATCGCGCCATAAGGGAAAAGCGTGACTTTTAGCAAAGCATGTTGCTAGAAGGCAAGATGAAAGAATCAATATCTCTCATGTTTGTGGATTAAATATGAAGCTACAGTCTGCAGACGGCAGTGAGCTCACCGTGAAAGCAGCACATTGCACGAGACACTGAGTCTCAATTCTCTCTAGGAAGGTTCCTAAGCCTTAGATCATGTGTACTGAACCTTGATGGAGGTGAATGGAAGCATGACCTGACAGGTTTGTCTTTTCTTTTTCTTTTTTTTTTGTCAGTATAGTGTGCAAGCTAACATTTTTTCCACTTGTTCTTTGGGGAACAAAGGAATAAAATCACTCATTCGTGGCTTCCTGAAAGGAAAGTTCCAGCAATGGTCACATGGTTTTTAAACTAGTTGATCTAACAGGGACACATGTGAGCCTTCTGCTGAAAGGGACATGCAACAATCTGATTCAGAGGGACCAAATAACCCTGACAGAAATCTGAAGAATCTTCCAGATCCACTACATCCACAGAGGGATAAAATCTGAAGTCCAAAATGCACCCCGGAGACTTTCATTCCAACTTCAGAAACGTGTCACAGCGTTTTCACAGGTGACAATACAAAATGTTTTGCACAGAGCTCTGAGAAAAACACCGCAGCTTTAATAGCACACCTTGACATTTTAAATTGGATCTATTTTTCTGCACCAGACACTTGTTCGCTGTAACATGAAGGGGGGGGAAAAACATTCTATGTTTGTGCATTACTCAAAAAAAAGAAAAAAAAGAAGTCTTGTTATCCTTGTTATGTCTTCTCACCAAGCCGCAGGCAATGCCTCACGGCTTCCTGCAGTTCTGCTGCTGACTTTACTCAGTTTTGGCAAAAAAAAATCCCCCAAAACATTATTATATAACATTAAACTCTACGCCAGCCTTGTGTGCCTCTTTTCTTCTATTTTGAATCATTTAAAACTGCACATGTGCTGCAGAGAAAGCTGATTGCTAATAATCGTTCCACTTTCTGCTTCTAAATGCTGCACGATAAAAATTTCCTAAACACCAGGGTGACATCTTCAGAACTGATTATCCGTCCAAACAAGAATGACCCTGCGCAAAAGACAGAAATCAGAAAATATTCATAATTAAGGAACAGAAACATCGACTAACAGTCAACATGAGCCAGTGCCTTCCTGTGTATGTAATTAATGGCTCATTATACAGCCGTTAATTACATACACATGTTAAAGACAAGGTCTTTTTAGTGAAGAAATGCAATAGTCTGGGCCGCTTGAGATCAATCCCAGGGCATAATGGGATTCGTGATCAATGCCATCCTTTTATATGACAGACAGCAAATCCCGCCTGAACGGTTTTAACCCTCAGGAGCAAAGATTGCTCAGTTCCATAATGCCCAACCTTTCAAGAGCCTCCTCAGGAGAACTGTACGCCAAAGAAAAACTACAATTGAGAGAACTAATTGTGACATGCCGGATGCCTCTGCTGCTCTGAGGTGCAAGTCAAGGTCGGTGAGGTCGTCGAAGCTGTGAAACATCCAGACGTGCAGGTATTGCAGCGGCGGCCACCTGACGCAGCCTGCTTATTTTTTTCCGGAGGAATGTCCAATCGATTTTTCCTTAGCGAGAAAGTGGCGCTCTCCCCTTGTCAGAGAGAAAACTCTGCTGGAATATTAACAGGTAGTTACCATGGCAACAGGCGGCTGCCAGCGATTGGCTGAGTGTTTTTTTGTCTCCTGCTTACTTTGCTTTACTGTAAGGTGAGCACACGTACACAAGAAAACTCAGAAGCCCCTGAGTCAAATACACAGACGTAACAAGCATTTCATCAGAGGGGGGATGACTGAGTGCTCCAACAGCTACGCAACAGAGACATTTAATCTCTAATCAATAATGAATAAATGGACTTGGGACTCAGACCAAATTAGCAGTAAAATGGTCAAAATGATTAAATGGCTGAGCTAACTGCCTATCTGCAAATGTCACTCACAGATCCATGACCCAGCCCACACGGTGAAGGAAAGTGCACAAAAAAACAGATTGTGTGCAGTCCTTTTGTGCCTTCATGCAACAGGCTTCATGGCTTATCTCAAATGTAGTTTCAGCTTGTGAAGATTTATAACTCAGCAGTTTGAAGAGTGAAATACAATGTCTTCTTGGAAGCAGGCCTCGCCATTTGGTCACACGGGTAGCTAGTTGTGTAAGTTATTTTGTAGCGCCTAGCTAAATGAGTTGGGGAGAGAGTCGTGAATTTAATTTTAAATGCTGCTTTACTCACTTATGTAACATCTATCTGTTCTATTTCTATGCTTCAGCAGCTGGAGCAGACCAATCAGGCCATTTGGAGATATCACTAACTGGCCTGATCAATCTCTCTCTTCTGCGATGTCTCTTTTGTGCTGTTTCGCTTCCCTCGCTCGCAACCGGTCGCAGCACATTCAATTTCATCTTTAATTCAACTCTGTTTTTTTTATATAGAGCCAACGCACAACAGTTGGCTAGAGGTGGCTTCTATTGTAAGGTAAAAGAACCTACAGTAATACAGAGAAAATCCCAACATTCAGCAGTGGAAAGGGTAAAACTCCCTTTCAACAGCAAAGAACCTTCGGTTGCCCTGTCCTTAGCCTGACTATGCTGAAGGTTATTTCCTGTTAAAAGGAAGATTTTCCTTCCCACTGTTGCCAGGTGTTGATTTATGTTGTTGATCACTTAAAAATAGTGATTAAGTCTATGAAATTAGCAGAAAAGCAGAAGCCAAAACCTCAGCCATTTTTTCTACTCCCGGCTCTGCATGATGCCAGTGGATGGTCATCTCAGGCACACAGGACTGGCTGTTGGCACATAAGGCCCACCCACTTGCTGTTCAATCTTGTTGTTTAGGAGGGGCAGCCAATCAGCAGAAAGACGGTTTAAAAGGATGGGTGACCTTCAAGGGAGAGCAGTTAAAACTGCTTTTTTTAGACAGTGCAAGGGGAATACCGAGCTGAAAATGAAATCCTCTCAATTCATATCCTTAACTACAAAAAAAAGAAAAAGCTTGAAAGCGTACTAATTTTGTTTAATTAATATTAAATAAAGCATCCTTAAACTTAATTTAAAAACTTTAATTAGCTTGAAACGAAACATTTTCATATCCTTAATTGACGTTTTAAACTTTGCATATGTGGAAATCCAGTTTGACAGATCTTCACCATTCACTGATTAGGCTGCACTAAATCATGGATATTATTTCAGTTTGGTGCTGAGGCCGTATTCTGTCATTGCCCTTTCAAAAGTGTTTATTTCACTGGCTTCTGTGCTGGGTGCCTGTGCTTTCTGCAGACAGACAACACAAAGGCTACAAGAAAGTATGACTATTATCTTCCTCACAGCTCTTAATGGAAACCCTTGTACTCTTGCACCTTAAAGGGGAGACATGGAAGCACTGCAGTTCTTATAAAACAGAGCTCATTGAAGATCAAAGAGGAATATAAATCTTCTCCTATACACTGGAAACATTTAAGCAGCAAAAAGGTTTAACCTGCTGTTCCACCGCAATTCTCTCGTTTTACTTGTAACCAAATGTCGGCGGGTTTCTTGGTAGTTACTGGAGTCCACTGAATTATGCCACGTGTAACTCTTGGTCAATATTTGAACACTTGCAGAGAGTTTATTGCAAAAGCTATACTATTGTTAGAAGCTGGATTTTAACCAATCAAAGGAAGTCTGCAGTGGCCACTTCCATGTGTCTTTATAAGTGTAACCTATCAGTGATTGAATCAGCATTTTGTCTCATCTATCTATTCATTAGAGGTCAAATGATGCACTGTTTTCCATCACACTCGTTTCCAGTGAAATCTCCCCCCTCTCTGTAATGTCTGCCAACAACATGGGCCCTCACATCCTCATAAATACATCACAGCAAACAAGCACATCCGATACGAAAACACATACAGATGTCTCGACTTGGAACTCTGCAGCGTGCGCTCATCTGTTTCAAACTGGCTGCTTTTCATTCAACTTTACCTCCACAGACCCTTTCTGCATGTTTATAGACAGATTTGCATATTCTGAGATGTGCCTCTGCAGTCCTCGGCTAAATTTATGTGTCTCTCAATTAGTAAACTTTTTTTAAGTTTCTGTAAAATCCGCCTCAAACTGATGGTGCGGTGCTCAGGTTTGCATCGCAACCAGAGCTGCAAATCACAGCAAAGGCTTTTATTAATTACTTTTAAAGCAAACATGCTAACTTTGATAGTCATGCGTAAAGCTATATTACGAAAGTCAGTTTCCTCGTCTTCCCCATCCTTCAGCTCGTGACCCCGTAGTCAACCTTATTGTGACAGAGATTAGAACAGAGAAGAAAAAGTATCTGAATTCTTAAAACGCATCTGAAGGACAGCTTGCTGGAAGAGCAATGATTGAGGATGCACAGCTGCATCCTTGTCATTTTCAACTGTCCTATATACAGTCACTTCATAAGGTACAATTGCTAAAGTGCTCATTAACTGTTTCCCCACATATATACATCATCATAAAGATGTGATCTGACGACCATTAGACTGTGCTCCAGACTTTTCCAAGAGCAGTAAGCTCTATAAGCAGAGTTCATCTTCACTAACTTCTTCACTAACACAGTCGTTTTGTTCTGGAAGCAGATCGGAAGTATGAGAGAAATCGCTTAGTTCAGAAAATAGAAACAAGGTTCTCGCCTGGTAGGCGTCCAAGAGAGGAAGTGTTTTTGCAAATATCTAATCAGCCAATCATGTGGCAGCAGCTCAGGACCTTTAGACATGTAGACGGGGTCAAGATGACCTGCTGAAGCTCAAAACAGACAGGATGGGGAATGTAGGTGATTTCAGTGATGTTGAGCTTATGGTGAGCTTATGGTTCTTGGAGTGAGATGGGCAACTGGGATTTTCAGAGAATTACAGATTTACAGAGAAAAGTTCCAAAGTGCTTCAAGCTCATAGGAGTTACTAATGAACACTAAATAACATCAAGGTATGCAGAAGACCATCTCTGAATGCCACATAAAACCTTGAAGCAGACGAGCTACAGCAGCAGAAGACCACACAAGCTCTCAAGAATCTGAGGCTAGCAGTTTGCAGAGACTATAAGGCACAAACGTGCCTTACTTTGCTCCCCTTGCGTCTCTTTCTTGTCTCCTCTGTTCAGACCTGTGGACGAAAGAAGGTGCCGAAAGAAATCGAGGATGCACAATCTGAGAAATGGCAATGGAAGTTTGTCTAAAGATAGAAGAAAGGACCCACAGACAACAACAACAAAAAAAAAAAATCAACGTTTAGACAAAAAAAAGCAAAATCATGAGATATTGGCTGCAGCGTGAGAGCTGATTTCACACTCAGGTGTCACCAACTCAGCCATCGCTGGTCTGGTAATCAAACAAAATGAGAAAATAATACAAGCAGAAAGTCAACACCTTGAAAAATGGCTGAGAATAGTTGAAATTACAGAAGTAAAACGTCTTACTTTAATATTCTACATAAGGAGCTGGCTAACAGACTTGTCAAGGTGGCACTAATTTTAACTACTTTATATACTGTGTGCAAAAAAAGGACTCATAATGAAGGCTGTCGTAAATGTAGAGGAAAACGTTTTGTTTCCCTCTGAAATGTGGTGGAGAAGAAGTATAATAAAATGTAAATGCCACAGAGCGTCTAAAAAGTCACCTTTCATATGTGAAACCAAATGGCTCTCTGCCTCGTTTCACCTTTTGTGGCCTCGCCTGCATTTCAGCGGCAATCACCGAGAATAGCTTTGATAGGAAGAACTGAGCACTGACTTTATTCTGTATAAATTGTGAGCAGGTAGAAAAGCTGAGCTGTGACCAGCGGTGGATGAAGTAGTCAGATCTATTGCTCAGGAAAAGCCACAAAAATGTAAGAATGCCCTATTATAAGCACAGATGCTCATTTAATTGGAGCGGTTCAGTGAAAATAACCATCATTATGTGTGAAATACACAACACTAAAGTGCTGCTGAAAGTTGAGGTGCAGTTCCTCTAAAGGCCAATAGAGGCTGGCTCCAAAAGCAAGTCAATCCCCATTTGGTCCTATTTTAAAACACCTAACTTTGTAGCAGTCTTAAATGTGTTTACAGCCTGTTACATGACACATTTTGGTCTGTTAGCTCATTTTGCACTTCATAACAGTCTGAATAACAGTCTGAATCTTATATATCTCACCCATTTAAATTACTTTAGGCTTAAAGTTATGCATAATTAATCCTCTTAGATTTGAATTATAACCTGTGACACTCCAGCACTAGTTCAAACCCCTATATTTTGGACAAGAGCATACATAGATTCATTTTTTATATTTATCCTAGCACTAATTAGCCTGTATCTATAGCTGTGCAGTGGATGCACCTTGCTGATCAAGCATACTACCCTCTTGTCCAAATAATCTCACTTTAGGGCTGAAAAACCAAGATGACCATAGCTTGAATGCTCCGCAAACCAACGGGGGATGCTGTGTCTGTCAAAAAAAATGCTGTACATATTTCCACTTTCTGCTGCTGAAGCCTGCTGTAGATACGATTAACTTCCTAAAAGCGACAAACATATGGCATCAAGTGTCGATGATGTCTGAACTTTCACTCATTTGCCTCTACAGTACTGCTGCATACTGTAAACGAGGGCAGCAATTACCAATAACAGGAGACATATTTTTGCAGGGCGAAAGGTGCTGCACCAGATGGCCTTCCAAACGACTTTCTGCTGTCGTGCCGAAATCGACAGCAAATAAGGAACGAGAGCATGAGAGGCAGATTTAATTGGAGTGAACTGGAGCAAGCGTAAGCTGTAGTATGCCATGTGATGTATCCATATGTTCCTTATCATAATTTACACCTCTGCAAAAAAACACCAAACATCATGAATGTGGCATGTTGGGTTGTTTTGCGTTGTTGCTCCCGAGTCATCGACATCATGAGGACTCTAATCCTTCATCGCTTGCGGCACTTTTATCATGCCAAGCCAGATGGATTGCAGGTGCCGTGCCAGATGCCTTACTATATTTACAAGCATCATCTAGAACACCAGGCCATATATGGGCATGATTTAGATCAGCCAACAGGCTCGAATGACACCGGGGTCTGTCGCTCAGTATGTTGTTTGCATTGTGCAGATATTACATATTCAGAATGGGCGCTCTGTATTCCCCGGTAGAGACGCAGAGCAAGGTTCAGTCAGTGTTCTCAGTGGAGCTGCCTGACTCATCCCAATCACTGATGGCGAAGAGACGAGGAGGCAACCTAATGCAATTAGATGCAATACAAATATCAGCCTGCGTGCGAAGAGCGGGGAGGATGAGGAGAAGCATTGTGATGTCAGTGAGGGTCGGCATTAAAAGGATCGAGCAAACCCGCAAATATTTACTCGCTTGTGTAGTTGTTTCACTCGCAAACAAAAGTTAAAAGTTAAAAGTCAGCGAGAAAAGGGATGATCACCGGGCAGATGTATCCAACAGTATTGCTCTGTAAAGCTGACTTTGTGGTAATAAAGCATGTGGCAGGTATGGTTGTGAAGTAACATTTCCAATATGTGATGAAGAGAAGGTTTAAAATTTTGTTCAGGATTTTTTGACATTCTAAGGTTTTGTTTTAAATCTAGCTCTGTTTTGGGTTTTACTTTATTTTGTATTTCTTGTCTTCCTAATGTTTCCGTTGGGTCAATCCCATCTCCGTGTTTTGTCCCATATTCCTCAGCGTTCAGTCCCCTCGTTCTGGTTCCCTTTAGTTTTCTCTCTGTGTTCAGTTTTCTAATTTTAGACCTTAGTTTTACTTTTCTGGGTTCTGTTCTAGTTTTTAGGCCCTCATCTATTCCCCGTTTTGGTTATCATATCTAGTTTAATCCTTCTGTCTCACCATTCCTGATTTGTTCCTACCTGTGTTCCTTTGTTTCCCCATCGGGTCTGCATTTGTTTTTTGTCTTCCCAGGTACCCCAATCTGGTTCTCCTCTATGTTAAGTTACCCTTGTTGCCTGCTCAATTGTTTCTGTCTGATGTGTCTGGTCTCTTGCCTTGTGTTCGTCATGTTTAGTTTAACTTCCTGTGTCTTGTTATCCCTGATTTGTTCCTGCTGTGTTTCTACCTGTTCTCCCTGAGCCTCTTCACCAGCTGTGTATTTATGGTCTCTGCCCTAAGGTTATTCCTCTGTGAAGTCTGAGGTTATGTGCTCCTGAGGTCAGCCTGAGGTCTACCTCATACAGTATGTGCCGGATGTCAGGTGTGTTGTGACATTTGAGCCACATCTGATCCACACAACACGACAAGCTCCGTTCATCACTTGTGGTCCAGCAACACTGAGCTGTTATGTGCCGAAATAGTTCTGATTAGACCCAAATGTGTCTGTACTTTCAGATATTAGTCAGACAAACAAAGAACGAGCAGATATCTCGAGCACATACTGGACAGAAAGTGTTTTAAATTTATCCAAATCACTGTGAAAATCACTCAATTGCAATCAGCAGGGTGATTGGGCCAGTTGAAGCAATAATGGCTTTTTGAGGTAGTTATCTTAGCAATTATATGAAGCAGTTATGAGTTTCTGATTTTTGTGGTTTCATTTTGGTAATTTGGTGGTCAAACCATTGTGATGTCTTCCTTCTCGCTGCATGTTGCCAGTTTTCTCAGGTTCAGGATGTTTTTTTACAGGCTGTGCAACATGATAATTTAACATTTTATGCAGGATATCCTTCCTCATGCAGCTCTACCCGTTTATCCAGGCTCGGGACTGACACTAGGAGAACACTGGCTCACCATGACTGGGTTCAGCGCGATCATTCATTAGCAGACAGAGGACACAATCCTCCGTCTTCATTTAGGTTATCTGGCTTACCATTTTTGACAATTAATAACAAAAAATAATGCAAAAGTTGTGTCTCTGTTTTCTTCGTTCCAAGAACCACCTCCATTACCTTCCTCACAGTGTTAAAACCAAAAAAAGGGCTTTGTATTAAAGGAGAAGTTCAGGAGCTGGAAAACGAAGCCCAAGCTAAAGTGTGAAAAGATAAAAAGTGAAACAAGATTCTGAATTTTCCATGTTAAAAGTTGTGTTTTGCCGAATAATTTGTCATCAAAACACAATGCAAAAGAAACGAAGTCAAAATCAAACGATGATGAGCTGGTCCTGAAGTTTCCAAACTAGAAAAGGAAGAAACTAAGATTCTGGGTTCATCTCCTTCTCAAAAGACGAAAGCATCAGGAAGAATGTCATGGTTTATTACAAGAGCTGTCTGAGTGGCAGTTTGAGCTCTTGTTAGTTGTGACCACATCTGAGGAGACAGAGAAATACCTTCAGAGAGGCGACTGACCTGGAACAGCATGCAGCTGTGTCTGAGGTAAAGTAGGATTATTTTACTATTTTCATATTATTGTACAGTCAGTGGTGTGTTTCTCCCCTCATATCAACTCTGAGTAGTAAAAATTCATCCACCTTAATATTGGAGTTTTCATAAAACTAACATGGCAGCAACTAAAAACCAATAGATGGCCTCACAGTGGCTACATCCATCTTTTATGCTACACATACAGCCAGATATGGACAAATAACATCACACCTCAGTGAATATACCAGCAGCTACCCACTGTTTGACTGACAGGATATTTTAACACAGTGTGTGACCCTGAAACCTTCTGTGGTTCTCTTCGATCAGAGACAAGAATTTGAATCCGAATCCATGTAAAGACACAACAGCTGCATTTCCGGTTTAAATACATCACAATGCTCCTGTTAGATAATACCACAGAGTAAACAAAAACAAACAAACAAACAAAAACCCATTTTGTTGCATTGCTATGTCCGAGCAGCATTTTCAGTAAAGTTTTCTAGTTGTTTTCAGAGGGTTTTATTCGCTAGATTACGAGACACTGTTTCACTGTTGATTTAATGAAGTTACGTGTTCTGTATTTTACCTGCTGCCGGTCCCAAAAGAGACACGTTACAGCTAGACGGTGCGTAGCATAACACATAAACTGATTTAATGGTCAGCTTCACAGCAGCAAGTGACACCTTTTTAATAGTGTGGAGAATATTCTTTCCTCTGGGTATTTTCTGCAGGGAATCACCCCTAGCTTGGATATTTCACAGTACCAGGTGTAAAAACTGCCACATCCATCCTCTCGGCCCCTCCCACGCCGACATGTGTATCTAAATAGAACGCGCCTCTAATTTGGCAAGGGCGATGTTGACATTTGGATCCCGTGCCCTGTGGGAAGGGTAACGACTACGCATTAGGATGCTGCAACCGTACGACACCTGATCTGTTCTCTGTATTCAGCTGGTTGTTCTGACACTGCATCAGTCAGTGTAATCCAAACAAAACTCAAATTGCAGCATTATTGATCGCATAATTCTTCTAAAATGCCACTCTACTGAGAGCAGCAACAGGCGCTGTCAGGCAGCAGAATCAGTCAGACCGGCCTCTGGCTAACCCAGCTCATTCCCAAACAGAAAGCTCGGGTGATCCACCCTTGTGGCTGTATGAAAGCACCCTTCAGCAGGATCTTACACCTCTTCTGATTCTAAAAGGGCTGCTACATGGATGATCCTACAACACAGCAAAAGAACAGAGAGGCTTTCAAGGGACTTCAAAAAATCATAATCTTTGACTTTCACTGAATCTATAAGAAAGCATCAGTTGTTGCAGCCTGTTCTCATCAGGACATCAAATGCCACCATGCTGTCAAAGCTGCTGGCGTCTCGCTGATACGTTTAAGGTGCCTGACCCCGCGGCACCTCGACTGTCATTGTGGATGATTTATGATATGAAGGGGGCATATTTTAATACAAACCATTCATTTTCCCCCCTGTCTAAATCTAATGAAGTACTTTTGGCGCCTAAACCAGGGGTGTCAAATTCAGTTTCTCTAAGGGTCACACTGGGAAATGAGAATCACATCAACTGCCAGACATTAAAATATATATATGTACTGACATATCATGTTCAGCAAAATCCCCAAACAAGCCAAGTGTTGATTTTACTTTTTTTCTTATATTCAGTAAAAAAAAGTAAAAGCTCTTTAAACGTGTAATTTACCTGTTCCACATAGGAATAGGAAAATTTTTAAAAGAGACACGTATTTTACGCTAATAGCTGCCTCTCTTCAGGTCACTGGCTTACTGATGCCCTCTCTCTGTCTTTGCTGGTGTTTACATATTAAAATAAATGACGACACAAGTTATGAAGCAAAATTCGTCTCAGGAGCCTACACCTGCAGTGCTCTGCCATCAGGATCAACTGCTCTCCTTTTGTGCACTTCTGTGCTAGCTAGCCTGTTAGCCTGAAGCGGGAGTGGAGTGTTTAAGTTTAGCGTGTTGCTGCGCAGACAGATGAAACTAACCAGGCCAAAACTGATTATGAATCTTAACTGATATTTGATCATAAGACAAATTTGTGATGGTGTATGGGCTTTGATTTTGGCGCACCTGATTTTCGGGCCTATTTCTGACGAGCAAGTGAAAGCTAAGTACAGGAAATTAAAAACGGTCTCATGTTTGGCAAACCTGGAAATGCAGACCATGGTATGCTACGAAAAGCACTTTTGGCTGATGCCTTGAGTTTTGTGTCTCCCTCTAAAAGAACCGAGGATCTTTCACATTTAAGGAAAATGTGCTAACTACTATATCACAGAGCCATTTTTAGCACCGTAGCAAAGGATGCTAGTTCAATGTTTCAATGTTTTTTTTGAAACAATGTTTCAAATACTGACTCAGAGTCAGTATTTGAAAGTGCTGGAAAAGAAGATGTTGCTTAGTCCTGCTCCCAAATACAGGTCTGGGATGAAACTGACATTTGTTTCCACTTTTAATTTCTAAAGCTGTAAAAGAACAAATCCAAAGCATGAATGAGCTTATTGTAATTATTTCATCATGCAAACATGCTGCACATACGAGGGCTTTCTTGAACCGAAAAGGTGTAAAAATAAATAAACAAAAACATAAATACCATGTAAAATGTTTTCTCACACTTTTCAGCTACACTACAATGTTTCCTCAGCAGATGGAGTTTGTTTTAAACAACCAGGAGAAGTGATTTAACCTCTTTCCACAGCATCTGTTCAGGCCCTCATTTTTACAAACCTCTATTTATAGCTTAGTAACATCTCATACATGCTTAAATCAAGAAGACACCATTTAATATAACTGCAAAAAGCCCTGGGAGCCATGGTAAAGGCTTCAGACGGCACCCCCTCCAACCCTTATTAGATAAACTGTTAGGAAAATTGATGGATGGATATACGCAGAACACAAAATGCACAATTTATTAAATAAAGTGACATAAATTCAGGCTGAAAACGTATTTTTCTTGTTATTATGATAACAAAGAGCTTAGTAGGAAAATTAAATGTCCCTTTTAGAAATCCCTCTAAATAATCGTTGAGGTCTAAACGACTACAGTGCCCATAAACTCCTAATTTCCCACATTTGCTACTTTGAATTTGTTCGTAATTTTGAAAGCTGTATGATACAGACCTTCACTTTAGAGAACAATTATTATGTTTATCATGTAAACAAACTGAGCTGCTTAAAGGCATTCGAGCTCCAGAACATTGAATATGTGGACTTGGATGTAATTGATTTTATTCAAAATGCTGTTTTTGTAATCGGTTTGTAGCAGTGCGGAAAATAAATTCGATTTCTAAAGGTGTCTCGCAACAC
>NW_005187593.1:936291-938976 GCF_000239375.1 Pundamilia nyererei
TTTTTTTTTTTTTTACAAAGTCCACCATCATCCATAACTGTACCCATCATCATCATCATCCTTGAACAACAAGACCCAGTCAGATTGTGAAATGTCTGCCTTCCTGGATATTCCACGGTCAACTGTAAGTTGTATTGCAAAGAGGAAGCATTTAAAAATCACAGACCAACACTCTGCTGACTCAGTAACTGCAGAGCTCCAAACCTCCTCTGGCATTAACATCAGTACAAAAACTGTGCACTTGGAGCTTCATGGTATTGGTTTCCATGGCTGAAGTGCTCCTGTGGGTATATTGAGCAGAAGGCCCATTACTTCTGTCCGTATTTACATGGAGGACAGTCGAGTGGACAGGATACGATTTTGCTGTAACTGTGGCAGAAGTGAAACGAGGCGTGCATGCATGTGTATTCACATCTATGTGTGGGGTCTACAGCAGGATGCAGACTACTATCATCACCTTGCAGAACAAGACAGTGAAGTTGAAGTTCCTTTGATCGAAGGATGAAAGACTTGAGACAGCTGAATGACACAGAGGACCAAAACAACAGTGACCTGAAGAGAAAAACAAGACGGAAAGAACCATGGGCACCAGGACAGCAGCAGCTAAGCTTTCAAAATAAGAGTTAGTGGCCTTCCCAACAGAAAATTGATCTCATTGTTCAATTTAGTGGATGAAAATATAAAAATAAATTCCATAGGACATCTATATAGCTCCCTTTATGCCCCCTGCTGGTCACTAAAAATGTTTAACGAGCTTCTCCACCGGCTTCAGTCTTTAACTTGTAGACTTACACCAGCAAGAAGCTTCTGTATGTACTGATGGTGATGGTGCTTCCTCATTTTCCTGTTAGTTCAGCAGCGCTGATTAACGTGGGAGAATTTACACTATTACTCATTGTTATTTACTCACAAAGCTTTTTGACATTATATAATGGACCAGCATCGCCCCTCCTACAGTAACAAAGAGGTTTAACCAGTCAAAGTACTGAAAACACATCTGTGGGTGGGTAATTTCCCAGCAAAGGCATCATCGCAGTGAGCAACAACATGAACGATTTGGATGTAAGAACAGTGGGTATAGGTTTCTGTTTGCAAACAGCAGATTCAAACAATGAATATTTAGCATTTTCAAATTGCCTTTGAAAGGAATACGGAGCAAAAATTGCATTCAGAACGAGAAGAATGACAATTTCATCATTTTTGTGGCTTTGTGAAATGAAAACAATAAAACACACGAGCTGACACATTTTAAATAAAGAACTGGTAACGGTGTCAAGTGTAATTCCTGCTTGAATTATGTCGGCGTTTTGTGAACAGGGCTGCTGGTAAATGGGATTCAGAGTAATTTATTTATTTTTTTATATTCAAAAGAAAAGAAGAAAATATAAAAGCTGCAAACTCCTGAAAGCTGTTCCAGATAATAATGTTTGTAATAATGAAGTACTGATGACCAGCCTCATCATCTCTGCCACACATGGTCACTTTGAGCTACATGGAAGCAAAAAAAAAGTGTTTTTCAATGAGGAGCATCAGCCCATTTTTCTTCTAGTTATATATATATTTATTTTATTTTATTTTTTTGAAAAGGAAGGCACTGAAATCCACTTTGAACAGAGACAATAGCTGTGATTCAAGTCAAAAAATATATGCAGATTTGGACTGGCAGCTCTATATTTGGGGGCGATATGACTTGGTCTTGATGTTAAGCCTGGCGACGTTGCTGATGCGACCACGCAGCGTGCTCGCAGGTCGCTTGGCTGCGGGGCGTCACGGCCAGTCGTGGAAGGTTGGGAAGTGGCTGAGGTTACACAACTGTGACTGGCTTCAGCCTCGGGGAACGACCTTCAGTGATTTCACACATCCCGGCGGCGCTGCAGAGCTCTGATCCCGCAATGAAAGAGCGAAAGTGCGACAGAGATGATCAAGAGAGTGTGAAAGAACAATGGGGGCGAACTACAATGAAGCCGAATGATGCGGCGAGAGGCAGACATGAATGGCAGGAGGCAAAAAAGAAAAAAAGAAGAGAAGGGGGAAATGTAAAAGTGATTGATGTGTGGAGATTGAAGAGGGGAAGATGTGAGTGCAGGAAAAAGGCAGAAGGCCAGGAAGTCATGTTTTTATCTTTCAGCTTCACAGTGATCTCCTGCTGAGGACTCAGCCTCTTTTCCTGGCCTGAAGGACTTTCACTGCAATGCAATGACAATGTGATTTTTATTTTAAAGCATGTCTCTGGTAAAACCGTCAAACTCAGCATTGTATGCCTTCTGTCATGAGTACCTCAAGCAGCACACTCTGACTAAAGCAGCACTTTGCGTTTTCAGTCTCACTGCTTAGAAAAGCTCACATTTCAACTACTACGCACTTAGATTTAAGTGTTTATAAGAGTACAATCAACTAGTGAAGTTTTGGAGGCAGTTTGGGTGCCACTGTGGCTGCAGCTGATCTGACGTACAGTCATCACCTATATTTCTCAAACGGCTCTGAGTAATATTTGTTTTTTTATGTGAACACTGAACGAAACTATGCAAGTGTAAAAAAAAGAAACCCCAGAAAGAATTGTCATCTTATTCTCCAGCCCCTCTCAGATTTTAGCATATTTCACCTTCCTGCTTTGGGAGTATTGCTTGTAGCTGTTTTCACCATAAAAGCCTCGATAAACACAAAGATAATGGAGCATTTGCAAGT
>NW_005187593.1:938996-976145 GCF_000239375.1 Pundamilia nyererei
CTAAAGAGTTCCCATTGTGCTTTAAGTGGTCCTGAACAAGCGTGCAAAGCTGTTTTCACACTTGAACTACGCACCCATCTCAATAGATATTATCCAACAAGCTGCATTTGAGAATCCAAATGCATGAGGCAGTTAGTGCAGATATTAAACCAGTTCACTTGTAATTTACCAGTATGTTCAGGATGGGTGTCATATCCTGTCTGTGTTTCCAGATTTGAGCAAGAGTCTGATGTAGAATCCTCTTGCCTTTTGGGACCATGTCCTGTCATGAATCTGCTGACATAGTTCATATCTGCAGGCATGTGAAAAAGGAGTCTATGCAAACCAGCTTGTAGAATTACCTTTAGCAGCAATAACTAAAAATAATCATTTTCTGTATGATACTGTCAATCTCTCATATCAGAGAGAGATATTTGGCCTGGATTTCCTTACAGTGTTCAGGTTCATTGAGCTTTGCGTGCATTTATTTATGCACAATTCTCATAAGGTCCCACCACAGCATTACAAACAGGCTGAGGTCTGGATTTGAGTGGCACTGCAAAACCTTTAGCCATTCTGTTATAGATTTGCCAATATGGGATTATTGTCCTGTTGCATGGCTAAATTTGGCCAAGCCTCAGGTGTCAGATAGATGGCTTCACATTTGATTCTAGAATACTTTTGTATACAGAGGAGCTCATGCTTTGTGACGGCAGAGTGTCCCGGTCCCCTGGCTGCAAAACAGCCCTTATACTGCTGTACTGACAGTAGCTATAAGTCAGCTGTGCTGATCCACTGTGTTTGGTCTCCTCTAAACATGGCACTGTGCATTATAGCCAAACTTCTTCAGTTTGGTCTGATGTGTCCAAAGGACAATGTTAGGTCTTGTGGTTTGTTCAGATACTTTGCAAACCTAAGTCTTCATCAAACCTAAGTCTTCCTGCCATTCTGTTTCTAGAGAGCAGAGGCTTTCTCCTAGCAACCTTTCCAAACAAGCCATACTTGTTCAGAGTGGCTGTAACTCTACTGTCATGAGATTTAGCAATTTACATGCTAAGTGAGACCCGAGAAGTCTAATATGTAGGTCTTGGGTGTTTTACAATGTCTCTGAGGATTCCACAGCCTGACCTTGGGGTGAATTTGCTGGGATATCTTCTTCACTGAAGTGGACATTTCAGCAAAGTTCCCAGAAACTTAATCCACTTCTGGGAAGAAATGAACATCCCAGACCATCTAGACTCAGACAAGGAAGCTGCTAAAACGTCTGCTGATGTAGAGGTGGTTGCACTTACTGATGATCAATTAATCAATTGTATTTGATAAGCACTACCTGACTTCTGCTTACCCTCTAAATTCCTATTGAAGCAACAAGGGTGTAGTTCGGTATTTTTTTTCCCAGAACCGCATGACTGTTGCTCGTGTGTGACAAGTTCTTTGGGGTGATGCATGAATATGTCATGCTCCTGCACTCTCATTCTTCCAGGAGTGATAAAGTAGTGACATCTGTGCAATGACACCTGGAAGATTCTTGGAAATGAAAGTGCAAACTTTTATAGTTTTCTGCATGTCAGTCACACTGACAGTCTTCTCACATTGCCATTTTCTGGCTGGCTACTGTGATGTTAGCCCATATTACCAGTCAGCCATCACTCTTCTTACACTCGCCCTTCTGGGGGAGGTTCACACAACCTGCATGCCCTCAAATATCACCCGGTCACAATGTTCTGACATCCCTGGGTAGGCCCAGATGGTGACCATATGTCCACAGCCCTCATAGAGTGAACACAAAAGCAGACAGGGGAGAGTATTGCACACTTTGTGAGTGCTGTGATTTGTTTAGCCCCGTTTCCCTCTGGTGTTTGCGATCAGCCTGCCTGAGAGCATCTGTAGCAACAGCATCTGATATGATGAGCAAATAACATATGAATAACCAACAGCGATTAGCTCCTTGCTGCTGTTGAGTGCTGAAGAGGTTGGTTGATTTTCTTGCATCATTTGTTAACGTTTAATGTTCTGCCAAATATATCCTGTTACAATGGTGGATGTTGATATTAACCATTTAAGTTTCAAACGAGGAACTCACTTTATGTTCAAGTGATCTCTGTGAGCCAAAAGCAGCCTCCTCCCTGTGCTCTGTTTTGGACAGTTCTTTTTTTTTTTTTAATTGGCTCTTTATGATGTCAGTGAGCTGATATTCCTAATATGGTCATCTCAGCCCTGTAGCTATAATCAAATAATCCCTACCCATCTTCAAGAGGCAGACAATCAGAAGAAAGCTTCCTAATCGGGAGGGGGTATTGAACTCCAATGCTTCTGTTCCAATGCCCAGTACAAGATCAATGAGGATAATTATGAACCGCGGTTGCTCTACAAGAGCCCAACGTTAAAAAATCTGGTTGGGCTTCGAAAAGAGACTAACGGGTCGAGACGGTTCCAGACATTTTCTTTTGTTGTAGTTTCTCAAAAGTGAAGATTTGTTGCTTTTCTCTCTTTGACCTTGCAAAAGTAATCTCTTTGCCTTTTGATTTGTTCCTTGTGATAAAAACAAACAATGTGACGATGTCACCTTGGGATACTGGGAGCACATAATTGGCCATTGTGAGCATTTTAACTTTTATTGACTAAACGAGCACAGCAGACTTTTAACTTATTACATCAGGAAAAACACAGAAGAACAAACTGTGCTCTTGCGATGTGACACGGATTAATTCAGCTGCTTTTTCTTCTGTGACATGTCAAAATGTCTTCTATGAAAATGTTCGAATACTGTACTAACAATTAAAACCACTAAAACAATTTGACATTCCACACAAAACATTAATACGTGCTCACCCACATAAGGCTACCTAATATTACAGGATATCATGCTACGATCCAGTCAGTGTTTTACATCTGCAAATGCTAGAGCACTTTAGCATTTGGCATATCAAGTTAGCAGGTGGGCAGGAGATATCTGGGAATATAATATGCACAAAAAAGACGAGTGTACAGCAAAGTTCACCAGCATGTTTCAAAGACTGCAAGGTAGAGGTTAATCGATTTGTTTCAAACAGCTAACACTGAATCAGGACTTTGAACATTTTAAATGTAAGAGTTCTGCACTTCTTTAACCTTAGTGATTTTACACCGCAATTTACAACGCGTTTACCAGTCAGCCATTCACATGCACACACACTTTTACAAACCAGTGAAGGAAGAGGTGCTGCGTCTCGTGCTTTTGGGAGCTATTTAGTGTTTGGGATTTGGGAATGTTAAATGTTGCCAAAGTCAAGTTTTAGCAAAACATAATTAAAATACTCTGAATGAAAACTAGAAACAAGTATCATCAAGAATGGCGCTGTTAGTCTAGTACTTTTGTGGTTTATACATACACATATATAGATATATATATATATATAGATATATACATATATACCAACAACAACAGCAATATTTCCAACCACTGCTTTTCTGACATTTTAAACAAATGAATGCATTTATAGACATGCATGTTTTTATTATGCCTTTTGTGATGGGTGATGAGATAAAGATCGAAAAAGGGTTTTTAATCAAGACTCAGGTCTTCAATAATTTAGCCCCAGGTGCATTTGAAACTGGACTTTGTTACCTATCCTTAAAGGGAACTGCACCTCTTTTACAACAATCAAGAAGCTTTAATAATCCTGCAGAGCTATTAAAGTTTTATTTTGGGAGGTGGGGAGGCACATATCAGCTGTCTTTCAGTAAATTTGAGTTTCTTGTTTCTATTCAACACATTCACACACAGTTGCTATGAGTTACTAGTTCAATAATGCTCTTTTTAAATTTCTTCACTGCGAATATTTTATCTGCCCAAATAAATTGTGACAACTTGGTAAGTGAAGGATAAAATCAGCGGCTTCTTCATTAAGTGGTCAGAGGTGGTCAGAGGGCCCGGTGGCGCCAGTGTCCGGCAGCCTCGCCTCTGTCAGTGCTCCCCAGGGTGGCTGTGGCTACAATGTAGCTTGCCATCACCAGTGTGTGTGAATGGGTGGATGACTGGATATGTAAAGCGCTTTGGGGTCCTTAGGGACTAGTAAAGCGCTATATAAATACAGGCCATTTCATTAAGTCTTCCTCCTGTGGATGAACTCCCGCTTCCCCGTCTCGGCCTGCAGGAAGCGTCAGCAATTCTCATTCTGCTGCAGCCTCAGTGAGCTTGAATCAGTTCTGTTCTTGCTGTGGGGTCTTGTTAGAGTAACCCTTCAGCTTGCAGCAGATATTCAGAGCAGAACAGACTTGTGTAGCCAGCTCCAGTCCAAGACAGTGAGTTGCAGTATGCAACCTGTCAGTCAGGGAAAACACAAGATGGGAAGTCCTGGCTGATTAGCAATGGCTGGACTTTCAAAGTAAGAGTCAAAAGTCTTGAGATGATTTACAAGTGCTAACAGCTAATTTTGTAACTGAATTTAAGTTTTGATTATTTGCACAGCCTTTAAATGCTAAAATTAGACCTCATGTGTACTTGTGGGGCTGTTGTTATATATCGTAATACACATGCGGGTCCTGTTCAGGTAAAGTCTACATGTGTGCCTGAGCTGCTTACGCTTTCCTCATCACAGTGACAAACTGCAGTTGTGTAGCATAAACCACTGGAAATAACAGGTTGCAGAACTGTTCTTCAAAACCACTAAACCTGCAGTTAGTGGACAATGCTAGATGGCTCCACGCTGAACAAAAAGCCAGGTTCACATGTGCAGTGTAGACACCAGACACAGGAGAATTAGATCAGATAAAAGAGGTCCTCTGAATTTGAGTCGTCTCCCTTTTCTTCTCCAGGTTATCAAACCAAAGAGACAAAGCATGTCTACGTGCACGAATAAGAGCTGGCTGTTTTCTGCAATTATTATATCAGTTACACTGATTCAAACTGCTGTATAACACGAAGAGACATCAGCACCTGGAGAGGAGTCACGGCTGGCAGCAGGTCTGATCATGTCTGTCACACACACACATGCAGGAAACACGGGCTCAGCGGTGCACACAAACAAAATCTATCCATGTTAACAAGGGCCGTAGTGACTGAAATTTAAAATGAAGCTGAACAAGATACAATCTCAGCATGCGCAGCACTCAAGCTGCAAAGAATGAAAAGTGCACCACTTGCAGCATACTAATGTGCTGACTGAGACAATGAAAAAGTGCTTAGCGACTTATCTCAAAGACAATCAGCTGCTCCATCTGATAAATAATTTAGCTTTTATTAATGACATTTTGATTACCGATTATGAATTCTGCACACAAAACAATCAGCGTTACAGTGCACGGATTCATTAATCATACAGCCAAACAAAAGCAAGTTTATTAACTTGTCATTTGCATTTTTTTAATTAAAATCTGAGCTCTGTGGAAAAGATAAAATAAACCATCAGATCAAGGAGCCTTTTATTATATTTAGCACTTTAACAGTACTGACAGATAAAATATGGTAATAAAATTGTAAATTTATGAGAAAAATGCACATTTTTTGGGCTCAAACTCGGAATTTCTTTCTTTCTAACCTTTTCTTTTTGCGTGTTTTTGTTAGTTGAAGATGCAAATGACATCATTTTGTCTTGTTTAGTGCCACTTGCCTGGAGTGGATGAGCCAAGAATCAACAAATTATCGCAAGAATGCAGACTTTCAGGAGACATTGCATCCATCATATAGACAGTATAAAAGATGGATTTAGCCGCTCTGTCAGTCTGCACCAATGAGTGTCTGTTACCAGAAGAGCATTCGACTGACTGCAGCTGGTCACAGACGTGGTCCCCATCTGCAAAAAGCTGCTAAGTTCAATGCAATATATGAATCAGTCTGCAGTCTCCAACCCCTGTTAACCCTAGAATGACTGCAGCATAACCAATGAGTGATAGTCAGGAATGATAATATAGCTTAAAAAAATCTGTTATGATTTACTTATGTGAGGCTCATCAGAGGAAGATCAAAAATCTTGTAAAAAGATAGCAGCTGAACTGAAGACGACTCTGAGGGCAATTTCATTTTCCCAAATAGAATGAAGTCATTTCACTCGCTCTTATTTTGCAAAAAAATGTGTAAAATTTTTGATTTTATGAAGCCATTTCCCCCCAAAACAACCTAATTAACTGAAATGTTTTGCAGCACATCTGCAAAGTGGGAACACCCTTGTCCATGGGGTTCATGCGGGTTTCTGGTAACAAATCATGAAAACCACAGCAGCGACCTCCACCCTATTACGCCGTTATGGCTCATGTGTCTTCAGGGACTCAGATGTGGTCATATTATTACGCTTCACTTCCCTCTGCGAGGAATGCAGTGATTTTACTAAAAGTTTTAGACAGTCGCCGTGCTCCGTTTTCCTGCCTCAATTATGTTCAATTATTCTCAGCCGAAGCCCCGCTGTGCTGCAGTTGGCTTCTGAACCGCTGTTCTGCAGCGCTGGTTTGATTTGTGTTTTACTGTAAGTCAGAATGTGGAGCATCATAACAGCTAATGACATGTCATTGCACTGTATACCTTACTATTCATTGAAAAAATAGCCTATGTCTGATATGCAAAACTCTAAATTCGTTGCAAATATAATTTATTATATTTTATTTACGTGCATCGTTTTTCAATCGGTTAATAATGTGGCCTCTTCTGGAAGTGCTTTTCCACTGTTGCGCTCTAAATAAGTTACATGAAGGATGGTGGTTGTGGATTAACCTTATGAGGCACCTGATATCAACCAAGATCACATACACACACATACACAGTGTCCACCCACCCGGCCGGTTGATGACTAATGGGTACAAAACTATCTATGGCAAATGAACAGTACCTGAAAGTCATGTCCTTAAGAAATAGGGAAAGAAATCCATTAAAGGCCGGACACAGGACCTGGCAGATGAATCTGGTACCTGAGTTGATACATCTACTGTTCAGGAAGGAAGGGAAACAGGAAGAAAAGGCTAAAGTATAACAGATTACACAAGAAGTGGATTGATAAACAGTGGCAACAGGTCTCATGGAGTGTTGGTGTAAGACATGCTGTTTCAAACTGTCATGAAAACCTGTTGAAGGCTACATTTCAGTTGTTAGTGTTAGTGGTTAACAGTTTGCATCCTCTGTTTCAGGATCGGGGCTACTTTAATACCGGGATAATTTCAGGTCAAAGCTGACTCCTCGTTCAAATGCAACAAAAAGCAGGAAGCTGCTAATGAATCGAGCTGTTACACTAAAGTGCTCATATAAAGTCAGATGACCTTACACTGTATGTATGTTTTGTGCTGTAACTTTCTTAAGGCTCCAGAGATGCAGGAGTGAGGTAATAACCCCGGCGCCCCAACCAAAATCTTTAACCCGCTTTAAAAAGATCCAGCTAAGAGCCAAGTGAGACGTATAACAACTGGCTGCCACACAGAATGAGCTCTGGCAGAGTAATTATTCCTCAGGAAGGTTGAAGTGTCTCAGGTCCATCCCTTTACAACTTGTCCTTGGAGGCAAATTAGCCAAATTTAATCTCTCTCACCGGAAAAGAGAGAGACGGGGGCATCCAGGAAGATTTGGAAATTTAGTAAAAGAATTTAAAAAAATTACCTCCTGTGTCTCACATGTCAGATTAGCATAGTAAGCGGAGAGGTTGATTATTTGGCATGAATATTGTGCTTTGAAATCTGAAATCAGTCTGTAGTCTTTCTCCTCTGGCAGCTGCCCTTGCGTGACTTTGCAGTGCTGACAAGTCACTCGCGGTTTGTTTGAAAGGAGATAAATCCTTGATGGGTGGCAGAGGAAGCAGCGATGAGGAGCTTAGCGTCGGGCTCTGACGGAGCCTTGAAACTATGCTCGGCTCTTCACGATCATGTCGGGAGGAGTGGAGTTACATGGTCACCGAATCACTGTCTGCCTGCTCCCACCTGGAGGCTAATAATACTCCTGGAAGCCTGATTCTCTGTAATGTTGTTAGAGAGACTCTCAGGTTTCTCTTCAGGAGAACATCATAGAATTTCTTGTTCGAAATGATAAAAAATTACATCCCTACTTTATTACTTACGGCTCCGGGCCTCTGTGATCATCTATATCAGCGGTCCCCAACCTTTTTAGCTCCACGGACCAGTGTTGCGGATAAATACAACAAAATAAACCGAGACAAAGAATGTGGTATTTTGTAAATTTAATAAAAAATGCAAATTCACTATGTAATTGTGTAACTTTATTAGCAGCGTCCTCCTGAAATGCACCAACAACACTGAGAGTAACATCCTCCTCTCTGCCTCTTAATGCTCTCTGCTCGCTATGCTAACGTGTAAATATTTCTTTCAAAATAAGACACACAACTACAACACGGGAAAAGACACAGGGAAACCAAGTTAACGATAAAAACCCTGAAAACCATAAATTTCACACAGCTCTCACGGCCCAGTACTAAACAACTCATGGACTGGTACCAGTCTGTGGCCCGGGGGGTTGGGGACTGCTGATCCTATATTATTGTTTTTCAACTTGATAGGTGCAGATAAATATGAAGGCTTTTGTATTGTCTAAACTGACTGCGCACTACTTTCTTCAGTAAGTAGACAACGTCAGTGTTTAGCTGCTGAACATGCTGAAGTACATCATTCAGCAGCTACAGACACTGGAGGCCAAGATACTAAGGCCGAAGGACACTCTGACACAGAGCTGGCATCATAACTGTCTCCTTCAAAATAATGGCAGAAGTCAAGTGAACCAAACCAATCCTCCAACAGCCCAAAAGCAAACGCCCTTCATCCATCAGAAGGGAATTTCTTTCCTGACACCTGAATGCAAGATGAGGGTTGATCCGAACCACCAGCTGAAGTTCCCATGAGACACCACTCCAGCTTCTCTATGGTAAAACACTCTGCTCCACCTCTGTTAGAGTCCTGCTGATGGTTGAGCTCAAAGTCCAGTCCACAGCAGGATGTTTGAAAGTATATACCTTCTCTGTTCAGGTCGACTGCAGAAGCTTTGTTGAAAAAACACACCTGGCAAATTCCACGCAAAAATGGCACTCAAAGCACTGGCTTGGGATTTTCTTGGGCTCAGAAGGGAAGATGCAAAACAGGATAAGAAAGCACGCGAGGATCAGCAGCAGGGAGCAGTAAAGAGATACTGTGCCCCACCACTGGGGCACAATCTGGGATCAAAGGGGTGAAATGGCAGTGAGGGCTGCAATAATACTGAGCAGATAGATGATTTAAAAACTGCTGAAAAAGGATCATGTGTTCAGAAGAGGGATCACAAGCCAAAATGTTTGGGGTGAACTACTGTAAAACTGCGATAAGGAAGCTCTTTTTCAGATAACCGCATTTCCTATAACTGCAATAAGAAGGAGCTCGCAGGCAACAACAAGTCAACTCGCCTGTCAGGCGTTCTGCTGACAGCAGACGGTGATAGGTGATGCTGACTCACTGAGAGGCCAGGGAAGACCCAGGAACCTGGGTCAGAGCTCCAGCGGGTGTCATATTAGCCCACCATTTCTGTCTGCCACTTACTGTCATAGCCGCGTGTCACCCAGAGGATTGTGGGTGACAGGGCGTGCTAAACGGCGGCATCTTTTTCAGCCCTTTGACCTCTGCTGTCACGTCTTAATAAAGGTGTCAGGTAAAAGACGAGCCCTCGCTGCTTCTAGCGCTCCTTTACCACCCACACGTGACGAGCTCTTATGAAATGATGCCGCTTATTAAAAGAAAAAACCGAAATGCCCTAAAACACATTTAAATTATCCCTCAACACCTCCGCTTCCTGAGGCTGTTTTCTGTGTCAGCGCCCTGCTGCTTTCAGCTCAGATTAGCTCGCCAGCATTACTGCAGAATGATACAATTACTGTGCAGAAATGGCTGATCGTGACTGCACAGTAGCAGGTGTGCCGGCTGTCAAGCGTGGAATCTCTAAATTGACGGAGAGAAAACAATCAGAAAAGGCCAGCGTGACTTCATTTGTCTTCATCTGTTTCTGGATTTAGGTTCTGTTCCCATCTATGAGGATGGAGCTTCTGCAGAGGACGCGTGCAGAGACAGATGGACAGAACAGGTGCTATCATGATTTCAGTGCAATATTTGCATGTCTCTTTAAATTATTACATTTTAAAATTTAAAGAGACACACTATGTTTCCAGTTTATTATAAGCAAAATTTGCTTGTTTCTAACTTCTGTAAACTGTTTTACAAGAAACATTATTATTGTTTAATCAAGTTTGCCAAATATTTGTCTTTTCATAGCAGGAAGTCTAATAAATTTGTAAGCAGTGTGAAGCTTTTAACACACAAGAGCAGTTTAAGGTTTCAGTATCTCACCCAGGAACACGTCAGCATTCAGCTGGATTGAGACACTGAAGTTCCAATTAATGGACCCATTAATTTAAATCCCGAGACACAACTGACCCCAATCTGAAGTAACTTTGGAGCCTAAAGCCGAGTAAACGAACTTCATGACTTAACAGCAGATTTCACTGCTGCACAGTTACGTGCAATAACCTTTCATATCTGGCATCTTCAAATATGTTTGAACTTTGTTAAATATAATTTGTATTAATATTATTTATATTATTACAGCACACACAGAAATCCCAAAATTGCTGTAAATATTTAGGATTCCTTTTTTTTCCCCCAACAATATCTTTGTTATTTTTTTACATTTTAATGACTTACAAACAGTCCAACATTCTAAATACTACATGAACATACACTCCTCTCAGACAGCAAAAAGAAAACAAAAAAGTCATCAGATTTATCACTCCGTTAAAGGCCTAAATTTATCATTATCCCAAATCAAATGTCATTGCCCTCAGTCCTCTTCCTCCTCAGATAATACAAATCCTTCAACAAAATTCACAAATGGTCTCCACACCTTCTCAAAAACACCCAATTTCCTTTTCAGTATACATGTTATCCGCTCCAATGGCAAAGCCACCATCATTTGTTTTATCCACTGTGTGATACTCGGTTCCCTTGTTCTTTTCCATTTTAGTGCGATTAATCTTTTTGCTTGGAACAAACCCATATCAATAAACATTCTGTCACTTTTTGTGTACCTCATGTTTTCTGGGTACAAACCCAGAATAAGGAAGCCAGGATCCAAAACAACCTCTTTGGATAATATTTGTTTCATAGTTTGTGTTACTGCAACCCAAAAGGAGCCTATCTTCCTGCAATCCCAAATACAATGCCAAAAGTTACCTTTATCTTCATTACATTTATTACAAGTGTCTGGAATATTAGAGTTGTACTTATTTAAGTTTTCCAGAGTAACATATACATGTATTTGCATTAACAATTTGTATTGCAACAACCTTAGTCTAAAATTAATAGTTTGTTTATGAGCTTTTGCGCAAACCAATGCCCATTGTTCCATGGATATGTCCTTCTTTAAATCATTTTTCCAGGCGTTCAACCTTCCCAAAGAATTGTCAGAAGTTTTGGACCTAATCAATTTATTTATTTCTGATATTGCCCCTTTTTTTGAACTGCTTTTGCTAATTATGTCTTCCAATTCTGATTTTGGTGGTTTGGTGCAGATATTATTTTGATTTGCTCGAATGTAACTTCTAATTTGGAGATATTTGAAAAATTGCTTTCTATCTATATTATATTCATGTCTAAGCATATCAAAGGACATCATATCTTGAGAATCTTTTGCATACAAATCTTGGATTTTTTGTAGTCCTTTAATTGACCATTATCTAAAAACTTCATCCTCTCTTCCTGGTCTGAAATCCTGGTTTCCCCACATCGGTGTAAACTGTGACAACAGGTTCTTTCATATATCTTTTTACATCATACAACACTTTGACCATGTTCTTTACCATTGGATTTTTCGCCTTTTTAATCAAGTTTATTGCTGTGTCTGAGAAAAAATATAAAGGTAAAGGTGGATGCAAATTAATACTTTCCATCTCTGACCATTGTGGGGCGTTATTTAAGTCAAAATAGTATCTTATAGACCTGATTTGACATGCCCAGTAATACCACTCAATATTTGGACACATGACACCACCCTCGTATGGTAGATGCAACAATGAGGATTCCTTTTTTTAATGCTGAATATTGTCAGTATTAGTCGATGACCAAAAAAACTTCATTTAGCATTATCATTAATTAACGTTAATTTTGCTGTAGATAAAATCTAAAGACACTGATGAAAACTTGAAACGATTCTTTTCTAGAATGAATATTTCTCTGTTTCATTGGCACAAACTGGGATTATTATGGAAGCTTGTTTCAGCCAGTGGGGAAAAATTACTTTTTATTATTTTTCTTTCTTAATTCCATTAGTTTCAGTTAGTAAGCTGAAATTTTGAGATCATACCTGGAAATTTTTGCAAATGTTTGGCAATTTTTGTGTTTGCCGTTGGTGGATATGCGTTTCCACAAACAAAAAAATATTAGGATCAGCATTTGCATCTATTTTGCATCTACCCAGAATTGATGCATCCCTAGTAAAAATGAAGGAATTGATAAAAAATAAAAAGTAAAAGATACAAAAATGCACAAAATATACAAATTATCACTAATATTTACAAGACAAGCATAAACTAAAGACATAATACAATGTTTTAGCATAAAAGTTTTGACTCCATCACACATTTTTCTGTAAAAGTTGCAATAAATCCACATTTTTGCTAATAAAAGACAATAACAAGAAAATGTATACAGATAGAAATATAACAGCTGCTCCACAAAGGATTAACAGTCCAAAAGAAAACATTTATAAGTGAATATTTCTTTTAAACTAATCCAATAAGCCTAAATTGCAAGCTGCTCTTTTTCGGATGGAATGATTTTGCAGGTTTAATTCTGGCACCTTGTATAATCACGGCCACAAAGTCTCAAACAACGCTCTCCTTTAAAATGTGGACTCGGCACCCTATGCAGCCTTTCAAGCTTAAAAAGGAAAAGTCAAACAGCTCAACCTTGCTATAACTCAAGAGCACTAGAGTGCAAAGTTTGTTACGCAAACTTTGAAGAAGAAGTGATTTGGAGCAGCACAAACATGTCAGAGGAGACATCAGGTGGCGCTCCATGACTGACAGCTGTGACAGGCAGGTAGGCCTACGGTAAATCCTCGCAAACCATTTGACTGCAGGAAAAGTCTGAGATCAAACTGACCTGCCCGACCACATTTCCTGCCGTGCCATCAGCTCCAGGCAGCCAGAGGAAAAGGAAGAGGAAGAGCTGATGTGACAGAGACAGCCTGGTTTATACATGTACTCCTGCATGAATTAAACATGCGGACAATTCCAGGAACTCTGCCCGCACACAGCTCCTGAAACACAAACAAGACGGGGAACGCACAGACCACACTGTGGAGTAAAAATAAAAGCTAAACATGTCACTACACCCACGCATGTAGCAGCCCCACAAACATAAATGAAACTTCAACAGCAAAAAAGCAAACAAAAAACCCAACACACAGCACACTGATGATCCGGGAGGTGTATCCACAGCATTAGTCATTTAAATTCTGACCTGTAGTTGTGGCACCCCCCTCTTGAGCTAATCAGTAAACACTGCTACATTAATTATGATGCCTTTAAGTTTCATTAAACCCAACAAACAAACAGATAAACAAAACAGATGGATGGGCGGAGGAAAACAACACAATCCCAAAGCCCTGTGTGACAGCAAAGTATACGCCTACTCTGCGATCAGAACAAGACTCTATTATTTATTTAGAAAGGAACCTCCATCTCCATATTAGATTACTTTAATGAAATCTTGCCTAATCTGGTGGCAATTAATGGCAACTATAAGCTCGAGGTGTTTAGGAAGGTAAAAGTGAGCCGAGGCAGGTTTTATCTTTTGTCATAAGCCAGCAATCTTAGTGACCCAGTTCTCAGCAGAAACTCCCACAGCACGGCTCCTCTCAGCCGTGTCCCGCGCCATATGGCAGGCAGCCCGACACTGTGGGTGCGTGGTGGGAGTTTGGGAGAGCCAAGAAAATGACAGGCCCTCAGCCTGTCAGTAGATTTCTGACATAACTGCAAGGAGAGGAGATTCCTTCTTTACAAAATAAAATAAATAAATTCCCCAGATTTTTGACCCGGCTGCCTCGTCTTTCACTCCGTGAGCATCTTCCACTGTGGGCGTGACGTAATAAGAGAGGATCTCAAAAGTCACAGTCTCCCCGCAGCATCCTCTGCAAACCCACCTCCGCCGACCGGCGAGGGCTGTTGCCTAGTTACCTGGCTCTGCAGAAGTGCAGTGAAGCATCGTGGGCCAACGCGAGGACCACTTCACTACCCACACCTACCGTGTAACCACGAGGGAGAGAAGAAGTGTGTCAAGTTGTTTTCTTCTCACGGGAGATAAACTGAGAACAGGAAGCTCAATGATGGACAAACTGTCACACACAAAAAAGAGGCTCACTGATGAAATCAGCTGCAGACCGCAAACGCCTGCCTGAGATCCACAGACGGGACCTATTGTGCTTTTTCTTGCATGTTGTTGCAATGATGAATTACAGGTAACAATTCACCAAAAATGTAGTTTTAGTTCACACCATAATTTAAAGCACTGGATGCTTTATTTATTGTATGAGCACTGAAATACTGTGTCACTGCATACCCACAGTACATACACATTCCCACAGTGGAAACTCATTAAATAGCTTAATGAGCCCAGTGTATGTACGAGTAAACCCTGTGAGCCATGACATGAGACAGGAAGCGTTAACCTGCACTGAAAAAAATAATTCTTCACTCTAAACATGAAGGAGCATTTCTGACTAAACTGAAAAGTATAAAATCAAAGGTTTATTTATGACTTTTTTCAGGTAGAGGATTGACTGAGAGGCTACACAAAAGCTCCAGTGAAGGACAAAAACAAGGCTTATTTTGAACTGGGAATCATGCAAAGCTACTCTAGTAGAGTCCAAAAATTAAATATAAGGCTGGAAATTACAATTATAGTTCTACTTTATTTGAAGTATTGGTCATATTGTTAGACAATTACACAAAAAGATAACATGCCATCACAATACAACACCAAAAAGCCAATTACCTTCATAAATAATAAATTGTGCCAGGTTATATTATGCTAGTATGAAAGTTTTGCTAACATTTAAGGTAATTTTCCAAATCTTAGCAGAACAAAGGATAAACAAGCTTTCTGCAAAAATATTCAACATGCATACAACCTAACATTATATATGTTTTAAATGACTTAATATATCCTGTATGAATTTGGTGCTTTTATTAGGTGATGTGGGGATGCATAGTGGGGCCCATGCATCAAATTAAAATGGTAATATTCAGGTTTACATGGATACAATAGTACCCCTGCTCTGTTTAGTCCTTACTATTCAGGCTTTCTGGCACAGTGGAGGCATGTAACAGTGGGTGTCAGCAGTGTCACAGCTGCCTTGTTTACAGCTGATGAAGAGGAAGCTGGCGTACCAGAAAGCAGTCATTGTATTTTTCCTCTCTTTCTTTCCACAAAATGCCAACTTTCATCTCAGGGAAGCACGGAAGCCTTTGTTGCAACATTTCCTCCATCACCAGACTCCAGCTTCCTTTTAGATAGATCAGAGATTTATAGATTTACATTTACTGTTAACATCAATTTCTCTTTTTTTTTTTTTTTTAGCATCAAACCCCTCAAATAAATCCTTTCCCTGTTCTGCACAGAACAAATCAGCAGACAAGGGAAACTAGCTTGTGAACAGCCAATGTAAAGCTGACAAGAGAGACAGTAGGATAGTAAAATAAATAAATAAATATGTCCCATTGAATGTCATCTTTGCTCTGTATCAGCTGGAAGTGTGCAAGGTCAACAGTTTCATAACATGTTCAACGTGTTTGTTAAAAAGGTTTCCCAAAAAATTCATGCAGGGTGAGGGGATAGTGAACAAGATGTGCCCAAACACAGTGAATTAAATTTGGCCTTCATGGTTAAATTTAATGCATGACCAATATAGACTAATACTTCGAAGATCGATACTGATATTTAGTGATTTAAAAAGCTGATATTTTGATATAATTGTCGATATTATTTATTTTGAGACACAAATCATGGAAAGATTTCCCTAACATTTGTTATCTGTAGTTTTTTATTTACTTGTTTGCACAAGTCTGTTCAACTGTTCAACATCAACTGCCTGTGGCGTTCCAAACACTTCTGTTGCCAACAGGAGCGCCCTCTTGTGGACAAACCATGCAACATCACCACATATTACATGGTTGAAGGGTGTTTCTCCAGTCTATTCTTTGCTCTCTACATTTTCATTTATTGGCTGTTATGAATTCTTATACCAAGAGATCAACAGACAGCTAATGTTGGTTGGCTAAAAAAACACTATCATCACTATCATTTATTTATTTCAAATTAAAAGCTTAAAAGCATTCTAGCATTTCACTAGGGATAAACCTCTCATTTGTTAACATGGATATATTTCCTGAGATGGGAGTATTAAAATAATTCACATAATGCTGTTAAAAAAAGAGCAGTGTGAGACTATATACCTCTGCCAAAGCAAAATATTTTCCAGGACAGATGGATATCTGAATCCAGATTGTGATATTTTCTTAAAAACTCAATATTTTTGTAATCTGTACCCCGTGATGTGGTGTAAAATGTTTGGAAACATGGAATTTGGCACATATTTTTTCCAATATTCCCCCCGTCTCTCAGCAATATAAAATTTTTTCCTGCATCTACACATGACTCAAAAAATACTCCACCACTGGTAACGTTCATGCACGCAAGCTAAACGACTAAAGTAAGTGAGTAACAAACATACAAATGAACCAAAGCAATCAAATAACTATTTGGCGTACAGATATTAATAAAGTCAGTCATACCCTGTCATAATCTTTGGGATTAGATTAGACTGAGATAATGTATAAACAAGAGGGTGATTAGGAGAAGTGGAGACACATGAGGAAAATCACACTAATGACTAACGAAGCAAGGGAGGCAAAACTAAACAACGCACACGAGATGAGTGACTGTCAAAATAAAACAGGAAGCATAAACACTGAGATGAGTGACTTCACACAGAAGAAAATGGGGAAGAAATAAGGGAGGAGAACAAAACTCTAAGATAATTAAGAACTGAACGCGAAATACAAATATTAGAAAATCCAAAAGCCCTAAAACACTGGGTCAACTGACCCAGGACCATGACAGTAACATTTAATGTGCAGACTAACATATATAAAACAGTGGTTACATACCCTTACATCATTAGTTCATTCCACTACATTAACAAATAGCAGTGCACCCCCGCTGACGGTGATCCTGTGAGGCTCTACTTTCACATGCCACATGAGTAAGGACAATGGGGGAAGCAAAGTGGTAACCTCATGAAAGTCAGAGGAGTGACCGGTGCAGTTTCATCAGCTGAGAGCAGAAAGTCTGCTGTTATTGTCTGACTGACAGAAATAGTTAACTGAACAACCCACAGCCATTCAGGATCTCTGTGGGGAATTCGCACAGGCAACCAATCTAAAAAAAACAAACCACTCCAATGAATGGTATTGCTATTATTAACAACTCCGACAACCAATATACGTGGCTTTTTATTAGATCCAATATGACACCTCTAGTGGGAGATTTCAATTTCACAACGCTGCTATTGTATTCTGTTGTGATTACTGGGCCTCTTCTATTATCCCTGCTGTCAGTGCCTCATTCATGTTTAAACAAAACCCCTCGCTGTGATAATTTTCACAAGCAAGTGCACCTCTCCGTGTCCCCGTTGGCTTCATCAGCATCGATTGGTTTTTGATTGTTCTCGACACGATTTTAAAAGATGACATGTAGATATTCGCTGTGACCAGAAATCGGTTTCACGCTTCTTTTCAGATGAAGCACAAGGACTGCGAGGCATGCTGCACTACCTCGCTGGGTTAGCATATATATGTATGAGAGGCTTAGCTGTTGTAATCGTACATCTTGTGATGTCTAATACGCTTTAGACACGTTCATCATAGGTGACAGTATGTGTGATCATCGATGCGTTCCCATTAATTATCCAGCTTGCCACAGTCTGTCAGGATTTGAAAGTAATGGCCGCAATCGATCATGAAATTTGAAAGTAATGAGTGCTATTAATAATTATTTTCAATAAAAACAAGTACAGAAACCGTAGCTGTCGCACGTTTCTTCTTTTCTTCTCATGGTTGGCCAGAATCTGCAGAAAGAGTTACTCACGGCAGTAATAGTGCAGATGGCCACGTATACTGCAGTTATATTTATCATCTATAAATCTATCTAATAGTGCTAAATAAATGAGTAATCCTCAATTAATGTTTCAGAGAATAGGGAGAGTGTTTCTAGGTTTTATAACTATCTTTTCTGGAAAAAAATAATCACCCAATATCATGCCCTGTTTTACCTGAGATGTGAAAATAAAACATCCATAATGATACAAATGTGTTGGAAGTGAAAATGTTGTGTCTTACATCCATTACAACACTGTCCTCACTGCTATATCCTAAAGAAAATCCTCACAACTACCATCTATAATTATCAGTATTGATTCAACATTTATTAAAGCTTAGGACACAAAATCTAAAAGTCTGTTGAATGCAAACCAGTCTGCACACTCAAAGGTGATTCCTACAGTCACTGAAATGGCAGCCCGCGTACCTTTGACCCCACCTGATCTCGGTTTTAAACTCAGTGTTTTTTCAGTAAGTTTAATCTCAGTTAGCTCAAAATAAATTGATTCTAATTTGTTTATTGATGGTTTAGTTACATTGCAGGTGCTTGTGCTTACAGCTGTGGATCTCATGCCTCTATAAAGACACAACCTATGACCTCTAAATGACCTTTGTTGCTTTTCTGTACCCTATATGCCCGCTCTTATATCCTGTTCACATAGAGAGTGATATGCAGTGTTCTGAATGCTGCTCTCAGCTGTACTCTCTCTCTACTATGTGATTTTTTTTTGCTCCTGGTCATTGTATATCTCTACTATATGCCCCCACTTCCATCGTTCTTTGTTTCTATTGGTTGTGCAAATGCACGTCACAGAGCACCACGGTCATGGCGCGCTTGCACGCACCCTGGATGGCACGTTTGCAACACAATTTCCTCAACACAGTGATGAACCATTCATGCATAGCACAGGCTGAAAGTAATAATGGGTTCCAGAGGGCAGCGGCGTTGTTCTCGTGTTATACGTGTAGGACTCTCTTTGCTTGTCGATACTCCCCAGAAACCTTTCTAAGACCATCTGTTTCCTGTCTGCAAGGAACCTGAGCAAATATGTTGGGAACACAGACAATTCTTGTGACAACCTCAAGGCCCCCCTTGAACTATATCACCACTGTTTCATACAAAAAAAATTACACAAACACATTCATGTGCACTTTTACAGTTTCAAGATTCCCCCAGAAGTAAATTTTATCTAATCTAAAATGCATCTGAAGAAAAACAAGTCACATTTGACCTGTTATATACAAAAATATCATGAAATTTGTAGTACAAAATCTTAAAATATCCCCAAAATGTGAATCTGTTCATCTGGACGTAAGGATTTCCTTACCTGGATGATTGAGCGTGCGTCAAGAAATCTTAAAATATGCTCATTTGTACACTTTGGCTCAAATTTCCTCAAACTCAAGCTAAAAGAATGACATTCAAGGAATTTTTACTGCTGTTAGATGTCAAAACAGGTCAATTCGAGCCTTTCTGTGACCACGGAAAACCAGAATATTTGATCAGAAATAAATACAGAGCAGAAACACTGATGTGGAAAGCACTGGTTATGATTTTCTGCAACCCCATGCTCTCATACAAATGCCATCCTGTGAAAAGTGTCTGAAATTTGTTTTTGTGTTGAATGACTGTTTTGCAAATTGTCAATTCGTTTCAGTTTTACGCCAGTAAACAGCAATAGATATGTCAAGGAGCTTTATACTGTAAGATAAAGAATCAATTCTCTCTGTGAGAAACCGCCAACAATCTATTGACTTTCAAGAAAAAACAAGCCAAAACCATTTCTCTCTTAGTTATCTTTAGACAGAGGAAGCTGTTTCCATCTGTCTCCAGTCTTTATGCTAAGATGGTGAACTGGCTTCACCACCTTCACATTAACACAGAGATATGTCCATCCCGTCGATGCTAGCTCGCATTTCCTTGGTTGCCCAGTTGTAACACCTGCACCTCTTTACTGCAGAAGAAAGTGAGACGATGACTTAATCGAATTATTCTAATTCAAGTAGTGGTGGAGTGGTTAACAGTGCTGCTTCTTAACAAGAAGGTTTCCAGCTCAAACTCCAGCCAGGTTTTTATGTGAGGTTTGCTTTTTCTGCCTGTGTCTGTGTGGGTTTCCACCGAGTACTTCCTCCTGCAGAGCAAAGACTTACATTTTAGCTCAACTGGTGATTCTAAATTGGCCCTGATGGTCTTTTACTTGGACTTGCAAAAGAAGAAAAACATCCCCGTACGCACCTCTGTACTTTCTTCCAGATCTCCTGTTATTTTTAGACAAATTTAATTTCACGATTTTGCTGGTGAAGTCTGGAAAACCAACAAACTCACCAACCAACCAACCAACCAACCCGCTGTTTCTTTTCTGATCTACCTAGAAAGACATTGATTTCTTCATTTTTGCCCCTCTGAGCCCTGAGATTTGACAAGACTCTGTAGAGGTCCCTGATCCATCATTTAAGCTTTTCAAGGTAGCAGTATACTTTTTTCTTTGTTATTAATAAAGGTGCTTTGTGCCAGGCGCCTCTGTAGCCATCCATTATTGTTTTCCTCCCACTTTTGGTGGCCGCAAAATGAAAAGAGTTTACCAAGCATGAAAACTGATGACCTAATTCATTCACCATAATACCACAAGAAATGCAATTCTAATAAATGAGCCAGGCAGAGCTTTGTGCTTTCTATCACCAAACACTGCAGGCTAAAAAGTGCAGGGGCTCGAGTCAGCCTATGCTATGTGATGCTCTATCTGCAGCTTGAGAAATTCCCACTAATGCTACAACGCCTTTCTTGCTATACGTGCATGCCAAAGAGGGTGCAAAATGAATAATTTCATTTAAAAGTAAATCAGGACAGATTAAGTGAGCTGAAAAGAGCAATTGGGGATAATCTCCCTTTAAGTGCGCAGCCATAATATCCTTCATATCCAAGGCCTCGCTTTCTCTTTGCCTCTAAGAGGATGTCAGTGCAGTGCTTCAATAGGCATCTCACCTTTGTTGTCATTTACTGGGCATTTCTATTCAACCTTGAAAATCAAAGCCTCATTTGGTTTAAAAAAAGAAAAGAAAAGAAGGAAATTAAGTAATTTTTCCTGATTGCAGGCTCTTCTTTGTGAGATTCACTGCCTTCTTTATAACCAGGGCAATTTTTTTTCTCTCACTTTTTGCAGAGTCATGACTGAGTGAAGTGGTCCGGGAAATCCCTGAATGCTCTCCACGTGCTGGACCAGAGCCAGGAATTAAAAGCACATGCTCCCGTCTAACTCCTGCAAGCCCATTTCTGCACACCGTCTCAACTCTTTACAATCCTTCAGGCTACTTTTGTTCAGTATTCATGATACCGAACAGCCTCTGCAGGCCTTTTTACATCAAATAGCTGCTTTTTATGGAGGTCAGAGACAACTCTGACATTATAGAATGCATTAAGAAGTTACACATAAGCTTAAGCATCCTCAAGTAGCAAGCTAAGGGAGTAATTGGAGACTTATGAGGTACCGTTGCCATTTTTCAAAACCTTCGAAAAGAGTGCTTAGGCACAAAAGGCATTAAAGCCTAAAAAAGCCTCTTATCCCCCCAACAAAACCTGCACAATGGCATGGATCTATGCCAAAACTTTCCAAGGCTTTTTCATTTTCAAAGCCTGCCAGTTCAAGGGTAAATAATAACAAGAAAATAACGGCAGTGAATTTCTGCAGAAAATACCATATTGTAGTTTTCTGCCTTCCCTTATAAAAAATAAAAATAAAAAAAACAATCCAGGAAAACCTAAAATAACTTCTAAAACACATGATTATATGAATTATTACATATTATACATTTCATCTCTTCTTTCTTAAAACAACCACTTTCTATGATGAAGGAAGAGTGACACAAATAAATAACATTAAACTGAAAGCTTTCACATTATATAGTTAGAATTCCTCAAATTCAAATTTTTTATGTTCTTCTTGGGCACAGCGTCTCAATGCAGCGTTTACAGTTTTGCTTTCATTTGATAGAAGCAGTGGAATAGTTCCAATACACAATATTCTCATTTTACTTCAGGCAGTATGTTACTCTAGACATCTTTAGCAATCGTGCAAAGTGGCAGGCTCGTATGGGCTATCGTTAGCACAGGTGCTAGGTGCTCCCAGAGTCCTTCACGTGGAAACCAGGCTGTTAAATTAAACCCAGAAAACAAGTGTCCATCAAAAGTACACTCAAACCTAACTAGCTTATTTCTGCATACTCTACTTTCCTGCCTAACAACATACCACTAGAGATCTGTGAACAAAAATGACCGTAAGCTGTCAAATATACTGTACTGTCCAGATTTTAAATTGGAGCAGAGCTCTAATTACCACATTTACTACATTACAGACTTCACAATGATTTATTTTAAACGTCGAGGACTTTCTATCTCTCCACTTTTTTTTTTTACTAAAATTAGGCCTCGTGGTGTCTCTCCTGACAACTTCTTAGCAGATAAAACAGGAAGTTAGTAATGTGCCCCGCTCTGAGCTACGAGTGTCTAGAAAGTGGGTGAAACCAATGAAGGGAATTCAAAGGCAACATTAAAACTACAGCACAGAGCTACTCAAGAACTGATTATGATTATGCAGTGCTGTGCAGATATGTACATTATTTTTAAATCCATCATCCAGTGAATACAGGAAGTCCTGGAACAGGTAGTGTGGCCCCAGCTGAGCCCTCACCTCTCCACGGAGGTGAGAGTCGTGGGATCGCACAGAGAAACAAAGGAGACTGAGATCAAAGCTGTTTTCAAACATTACCTCCAGAAAATGCCACGAGAGTTGAGAAAGTTTTCTTTTCTAACAAGAAGTACACAGCAGGAGATCCTTCACACCAGGATGTTCTCACTTCTTGAAATACTGATGGAGAAGAAGGAGCTGCCTAAATAAAGCGTGCAGAATACTAACTGTTAATTCACTGGTCAGATGCCACAAGGTGCTAACCGTTTCATCTCTGATTCGATATTTACGTGCTGTTATGTGCCTCTTATGTCAGGTGATGTTGAGAAACGTTAAGGCTGTAGTTTATGGGTGAAAATGGCCTAAGGCAAGTTCTCCAAGATTCATAGCATCTAAGGATTACGGCACTTTGCACGCTTTGCCTTTAAACCGCTAGAGCTGTTAATCGATCAACCGTTACCTTCTTTGACACAAATCATTGCATTTTCTTCTTGTTTCTGACCATTTAATTAACAAAAATGTCCATTTTGTTTAAGTGGGACAAAGCTACTAAACTTTAAAAATAGTGAAAAGTGAACATTGAAGAATTTCTTTTGTAAAAGACTAAAATCTCTTTGAATGGAAGCAAAAGATTTTCTATGAAAGTCCGAAATTGGTGAGAAGGGATTTACTGCAAACAAGTTCATTATAAAGCAAAAAGACATTCTCAACAGTCTCTCTGGTGACTAAAACTGTTGTACAGGTAGGACTAATTCTCTAGTTTTTAGCAGAATAGGAACACATAAGAAAAATACCGTATTGGTGTTTCTCCTTATCGAGCAGAGTAAGGTCAAATAAATTTGACTGACCTCAGACACTGTTCTCTAAAAGGTCAGCAGTACAAGGGTGATTTGTGTTTGATCAGTCACTCATTTTCATGTGTGAACGTTCACTAAAGTTGAGCCTAAAATGCCTTAAACGGCTGGAAGTGTGAGAAACAAGAATGCAGCATTAAGCTGCTGGCAAGGACCACATCCCTCTGCCCACGGAGGGAATCACTGCTGCCAATTAAAAGTGAGATGCAATCAAGCTTGACGCATAAACGCAACAAACTTAAGGACCTGCGTTGACAGTTGCATTGCAGATTCATGAGTCAGTGAAGAAAACCAGACAATTTTCTTCTGCAATCTTTGACAGAAATTTCAAGAAAGCACACAGCTCGCTGCTGCATATATTCAAGGACTGTGCACAATTGCTGTGTTTTGCTTCATGTGCACCGGGGAGTCCAGCTTATATAACGCCACCCAATTAGGGATGGATCAGCTGCAGGACCGGTTGTCCATATACAGTAGGGTGCGCCCAGTCTTTGGCCCTTCTTCTTCACCATGAATGCGCCTGCCACAAGCCAAACTTCCAGCCACAGGAGCGGACAAGAAGGCAGCCTGTCTGGCTCACAGGACTGACCTCATCCACTGGGTTAGCATAAGATATACATAGATGATCTGTAAATATACTATGATGAGGCCACAACTGTGGCTTTGAGACATGGAAATGGGGGATGATGGAAAAGAAATTTGCAGCAAGCTAATCAAACATAATGCAAAGATAGAACGGAGGAGACAGTCAACAAAATCTGTGCAAGAAACATATGCTGTATATTAACACATCAAGGGTACATATAGCACTACTGTAACCATATTAGGAGTTGTTGACTCTGTGTTTTTCATACTGTTGCTGGATTATGAACTCAAACTAAAATGCAATATCCTTACTAAATCTTTTAACTCTTAAAATTTAGATCTTCATAAATATACATGAAGCCACTTTTAGCTGCTCCCTTATCCACAAGAGGTCACCACAGCAGGTAGCTCGGCATGTTTGCTTTGGCAGATTTTTACACCACGTGTCCTTCCTGACACGACCCCCAAGGGATTTATTGTCTCCTCCTGGAAACAAACCACAGATCTTTCTGTTGTTAGGCAGAAACAGCTACATTATGGAGCCACTCTTCATGAATATTCGCAAGGATGAGTTAAGGACTTGCAATGTCGTACACGCCTTATTTTGGAAAGCTAAGAATAATATTAAGCAAGTTTTAAGAGACTTGTAAAGTACACAGAGAAGGAGAAAACAAATGGAGGGCAGCAGTGGAAAAAGTGGTGAAAGTTCAAAATCCAGAGGAATATATAAGGCGAAAATGGCTACACGACCTCTACATGCTAGACAACGGCACCCTGACTACCATCAGGTATCAGGATTTCTCTCCCCCCACCTCAGCTGTTTTGAGCTACAGTATATAAGGTATAATATCCATTCATTCTCTTGATCATTGATCTAACTTAGGGCCATAAGAGGGTTAGAGTTTACACTGACTGGTATATAATACCATATACACACACTTTCATTTCATTCATGGAACAACCTTGTCTTTAGACTGTGGGAGGAAGACCCAGGAACATCCGGAGAACATGCAAACTCCAGACAATGTCTGGGGAGTTCGAACTTCCACTTAGCGCTAGTGCTAACACTGTATGACCATGCTTCCTTGCAGATGAGTCAAACTGAAGAAATTACAATAATCAGTATCTGCATGGTAGAAAATAAATCTTAGCTCTCTCTTGTGTATCACTGAATACAGCACTCTTTAGTTTTTCTTAACTTTGGTGACGTACTACAACTTCAAAACACAGACCCTACTCACTTTTTGAGTCTTTTTTCTTATTGAGGTCAGAGAGCCTGAGCGAGAAACAAAAAGCTATATTAAAGTCGCTGTAGGCTGTTCGCGAGATTCATTTACAGGCAGTGCCTCAGCTCATTATTCACAAAAAACACACAGTAAATTCTCCAGAACTGCTGCAGACAGGTACATCCTTTTAATGAGTCACAGATCCTCTCAGACTCCATGCACAGAAACCAAAACCTTCCATCTTCTGAAATGCGACTACATTATTTTGCCATATTAATTTGCACGAGGTGGTGAAGTCTTCACGGCCACATGCTGTGCAGCAAGTCTTTTTTTTGTTGTTGACATTTTGCAGATGTCCTTGAAGTTAAACAGGCTGCAGCTATTGTGCAAATCCGTTCCTACTCAGACCTCCTTTTAAACACATATTGCTGCTTGGCTAGCAACTCTGAGCAGGAAATGAAAACAAGTGGTGTGACACCATTAGTTTTCCTGGAGCATGAAGCATAAATATTTCACTTTGAAAGTTTCACATATTTGCTCCCAAAGAATCTCATCCTACATCTTACGCTCCTGTCCTAAATCCACTGCTATTACTGATCTGGTCTTGCATACCCCGAATGGGTGGAGGCTTTACATAACTCCCACTCTCTCTGCAAAAAATACACACACACACACACCAGAGCAAGAGAGCGGCTAGTAATGTACCACAGCTGGCCAAAATAGAACAAATCCCTCAAATAACCCTGGTCATTGTATTTTGGTGTAAAAAAACAGGGAGGTTTGTGTTTTCAGAGGCAGCCATTAATCAGTCTGGAGGAGGAGAAGGAGCCCCTGGCTGTGTTCAGGCTACCGTCTACAGCATTTTCATTCAAAAAGAGTTTTATGTAAACCTATCCATAAGGGTGAGGCGAGACATTTCTGGTAAGTCTGAGCACATTAGACATATCAAACAGTCAAGAAAAAAAGACATATCCATCCCTCCGGGGAGTGAATTATCTGACAGTGAATCTCGGCGCGGGAGATGAAAGCGACAGGGTTTGGTGTACAGTTCAGGCTCTATTCAAGTATCTCATTTCATCCTGATCAATTTTCCACAGGATGTGTTTTAATTCTCTAAATGCTGTCTAATCCAATTTGTTGCCGTGTTCCTTTATGGTAGTCTCGACCCTAATGAATTCAAACCTCCTCGAGGTTTGTTGTCTTTAAAAATGAAATAAATAAATAACCTATTGTAACTCTCAGAAGGACATTTTCTCCACAGGATCTCGGTTTTCATCTTGCAGGCAGTATTAAACAAAACTGTTGTTTTCTCATCCTGATTGTTGATGAGCCTGTGAGATTTGTGATGTTGTGAGTCTCTTTCTATTATAATTCCATGAAAAAAGGCAATCGAATGGTAATTCACTGAATCTTTCTTAATGTATTTATGTGGTTTGACTCATCATTGCTGCTTTTTATGGTGTACTCAAACCTGGATGTCAAGTAGCCAGCCTGACGTAGGACATATTTTCCCATTTATGTGATAAATACGTGAATCACAAAACTGAAAACTGAAAATCTACCAAATGTCTAACAAATATCCAGACCGTTAAAGTTTTGAAGACAGCCCATATATTAATGTCTGTATTGTTAGTGCCAAATAAAGCATTTCTTGTCTTTCTCTTACTTCATGCTGCTTTTGTATGACTATCTTGGCCACGATGTTCCTACAAAAGCAACATACAGGCGAAATCTACTGCCAGGATTCGGATCCACAGCAAAATTCTCCACACAAAGTTCTTCTGACTGATCACATTTATCCTATTTTGAAGGAAGTTGTCTCCTGCAGGATGACAAGGCTCACAAGCATAGGGCACAGAGTGTCACCGAATGGTTTGATGAGTATGGAAATCAACAGATCTCACCCTAACTGGATGCCCATGGGAGATTTTGGACTGATGTTTCAGACAACTCTCTCTCTACCACCATCATTTTACAAGAATAGTGTTGATGTCTACAGTAAAGAAAGGATGGAGAATCAATGCTAATGCGAACTGAAGCTACGCTGGCAGCATGCCCAGGCACAAAACCATTTTTGATAACTTTATGATCTTTTAATTTGCCATCTATCAAAGATCTGAGCAAAATTATGAGACGTCTTTTCAAAGTAGAACTGTCATTAAGGTCCAGGACTTCATACCTCTGCTGAGGCTGAAGTTTTCTCCATGCCATCATGAATTCAGAAGGATTTAGATCCAGATTAGTCTGTCATGGTGTTCTTAAGGAACTCTCGCAATATCTTCCAGATTTATATTTTTGAAGATCAAACTCAAAATGTCCAATTTTACTTAATGAGATAAATCTTCCCTCAGTTATTAGAAAACAGTGATCTTCTGTGAAGGACTGGCATGTTACAGCTGAATGAAGAGACCTTCAGGATTGTTTCCCCCTCATGAACACTCATACAAGCAGCCAGATTAATTAACATTAAAGTCAAAATCAATCCAGATTAGGATGTACTTGATTAAATTGGCCAGAGTGATTAAAGAGCCTCTCTCCTCCTCAGTCGGAGTGTGAAGGGAGTAAAGTGAGACAAACCTTCGTGCTGCTTGGAATCAATCCAGCTGAATGTCCTCCCCGCAACGCAGGACAAAAAGACTAATTCTGAGCTGATGCGAGATGAAGAATGTCAAATGAGACTTTCCATCACCGCTCCATTGATTTCTGAACACCACCCGCAAGTTTGAATATAACAGAGAATATAAGTGGAAAACAACTTCACAGAGTGTGTCATTAAGCACAGGTGACCTGAAATATAATCATCATGGCCTCATTCAGGAGATACAGAAGCACACGTCTGGCAGGAGGTTTTCACATAGGTGTTTTTAATATTTAAGTTCAAATGGATAGCAGGTATTTCTGAAGGTGTTAGACTAGGTTGTATTAAGGTATCAGATGATGTTTCCTTTTACCTCACATCTACAAATGATAAGACCTGAACATTATAGATTTTAAGTTCAGAATAACATTGTTCTGTTGGCTATGTGGCCAACTAGAAATACAGATTGGTTGCAGTTTTTAATAATGGACAAATAAAGATAATAACACCAGTGCTGTTACCATTTTAATTTAATTCTACCTTTTAGAGTTCTTTTGGTTGAATGGGCCGAAGAAAGTTTATTAAACTTTTAGTTGTTAGTTCCACCAAAAGACCGAGGACTTTCTTTTAGAAAAAGTTGAATTCCATCCATCCATGCATTCAGGGTTCCCAGCTTCGTAGGGTTTCCAGTCAAAGTTCATCACAGGGTTTTATTCCAATAAATGAACACCTAGACAGCAGTTGGTGAAAAACACAAACCAGAAACAGAATGCTTGCCTTCAAAGTAAAAGTGCCTTACTGCTGCAACCAGCATATTTCAAAAGGTGCTGTTTTTACTTTGAAGGTGAACAATCGTGGTGCCTAGTTTGCATTGCAAGACTGGCTGTACAGTGTTTGCAGCCAAGTTGGCGCTGTGTCCGCCAAGTGCAGGTGAATTCGGCATTCTGCAAGTGACCAAAACAACTGCAAAGAAATCTTCAGTGCAGAAAAGTATACTTTTTAAAGGCCATTTCATCAAGCGACTGCCAGCAACCTCCAGCTACCACTGGCAACCAATCAGGACTTATCCATTGTTCCTTGAATGGTCGGTTTCTGTGTGATGGGCGTAATTTAATGAATATTAGTTATGATTGTCCTAACAAGCCAGATAACAGGAGGTAATATTTTTTATTCTTACTGATATTCCATGTGTTCTCATTTCTAGGATGTTGCCCACAGGATACTTTAGTGATGGTGCCTAATACACCGGATTAGGACAGAAGTGAGATGATATTATCCCAGCTTGTGTTTTTCAGAACGAATCATTGTTGTAAAAGGAATCTTTTTAAAGAAAAACAACAACAAAAGCCCAAAAACAAACCATGATCGTTTTCTAAACCTAAGTGGAAAACTGCAAGGTCCAAACATGACACGAACCACAATCTCCTACTACCCACAGCCCTCGAAGCTCCCCATTCAAGTCTCTATAACAGGGCTGTTGACTCTCTGTAGCCACTATTGCTTTCTTCAAGAACTGCTGCCAAAGGATGCCTTGTGTGTAACCACGCGATGTAGGGAGGATCTGACAACATTGGATTGCATGAGAATATTTTGCGTATTCAGGCACATGGTTAGTATTTGCATGTGTGATTTATTCCTCAATAAAACTAGCTTTAAAAACCATATCTACTCTATATTTTTACAGGATGGCTCTTCACATTCTTCCAAACCAACAAAAGCTCAGCTCACTAAGCCAGACGCCTGCAGCTAAACTATCAGCCCTGTGAGGTTGAAATTCTCATGACGCAGCAGCAAATATGTGATGAAAGACATAAGGAAGAAGCCTGCTATAATTAGATGATTAGAGAGTCAGAAAAACTATTTTGTTTGAGGATAGAATTCAAACTAAGACCATATTGTTACCTGTAAAACACAAAAATACGAATGACCCGTCCTGTGGCAGGTTTTAACATTCGTGATACAAATATTTTGGCAGTCCTTGTACTGGAGGACGAGCGACAGGTTTGAGACCACGTGCTGGTATCTTCTCCTCTTTTTTTTTTAGCTGTAGGTGGCGCTGTAGATAAACAGTCAGGTTTGCTTCGAAAACTTCCATGTGATAAATTAAAAGCAGTTGCATTCAGGCAGACAGACTAGACTGACTGACAACTGCCAGCTTAATAATGTTTTAACACTAAACCAATTCAAATACATTTCTTTTAAGGGTACTGCCAGGCCTTTTTCAGTAAAGTGAGGCAGGTCTCACTGTGGGATTTACAAACTAACACATCTAAAACCAATGAATATATATAACCCTCCAGACTGTACTGAAGCAATCTCTCTGCAGGCATTAGGTATCAGTGGAGTAATACGGCTTGATGTATATGTCCATGTGATTATGCAAATTATCAGCATCATTTACCAAAACTTGTGATTCAAATTTGTATACCCAAAATGACTAAAAACTAAACAAGCAGTGGTGGATATCTTTGATAATGCAGATCAGACAGATAGTATTCATACTTCTGTGAGACAGGCAGTTTCTTCATGAACACCTAATTTAATCCTTAAAAATCCAGCTGGGCGTGAGTAAGAAATGGCCAAAGAGAGATGAGAGCAAGTCAGAACTGAAGCTGAAAACATTTCCTCGAGACCAAGCAGAGATTATGATCTACATCCACACACTCCTCAATCACCCACCTAATAGAACTAGCCGGATTGAAGCAGCTGGGAGGTCCTGTTGTCACATCACTGTGCTCAGAATGGCAAAAAAAAAAAAAAAGTGCCCGATCACAGAGTGAATGTCTTCCTTAGAAATTCTTTATCTCCCGTCTGCTCTGACCTGAGACACCTTTCTGTCTCGACTGATAAGAGCAGATCAAAAATGGTGACAGAATATGAGCAGAGAGAGCTCTGATATGGCAAACTCCTATATCGTTTTAAACGAGTAGCTGTATGTATCCAGAATACTGACAGCACAGTCGGGAGGATATTATGTCAGTGAATGTTTAGTATGTAAAGAAATAACTCATTGTATTCATCTTGTTAACTAAAAGCACAGAAATAGTGAATCTGCTGTGCAAATACTAATAGCAGCTGGAAAATAAACATTTTTAAGTAAGAGTACCTGAGTAAATGGAGCTGGTTATATTACACAACAATTAATAATTATCATATTTTACCATACTTATGGTATATTTCTACTTCTTCACTAGGTCAATGAAATAAATAAAAGATAATTGCTTTGTTTTTTTACAATATACTTCTTTTTTATATTAGTTCAGGTGCGCTAAAAATTGGAAGCTATAACTGCGAATATGAGCTGAGATAAGACTGAATCCAAGATAAACAATAAATATCAAACTACAGTCTTGAAAACAATGCAATATAAGCTCCTGGTGTGTAGTTTTTAAAATAGTTTGATTGAATTTTCCAAAATATTTCGATGATACAGTGCTATTTTTTGCTTCACGAAAGTATTTCCAGACATAATAAATTTGACTTTTATAATTTGTTGTTTTCTAATACAAATCCATCAGTCTTCCACCCTTATGATCCATTCACACTACAGTAAAAATAGGATAGCAACCTCCTTGCTATTATGACTAGTTACCAAGTGATTGCATCTCATTTTTTTTGGCATTGGTAACCGACTGCAAGTAGTAGCAATCACTTCTGATTGTAGAGGATAGCACAGGTTGCTGGGAGGAAGGCCAGATGATTGTTTGGACCACAATCTTTCTCCAACAGATTGGTTAAGATGATTATTATCAGTCTCATCTGTAACAATTCTCTTAACATTTAGGGACTTGACTCAACTGGTTCTCAGCTGGTTGTATTCTGCTTCTATTCCTGTCTAAAAGTAAGGCTGCAGAGTGCCTGCAGTTTCCGAATGTCTTTTTCAAATTTATGACTTTCACACTGGAATTTCTATTCGAATTCCTGTGTTACTAACTTGATCCCATTCAATCTATCTATAAGTTCTTGTAAAATAACCACGCCAGACCCGACCACACGTATTCAGCATCTTACACACTTTATTGATCACACACGATTGCTGTTCACAAACTCGGCTGCAGCTTTACAGCTCACAGCCCAACATCCATATCAACAACAACCACACTGGAATCCAGCACACTTTTAACCCGGCGAAGCGTGATTGCGGATGCCCTGCAGGTGCGTTCGCCTCCCCTGCTGCGGCACCGCCGACCTTCATCTGTCATGAAGGCTACAGTTCCCCCCTTCATGACAGATGTGAGGCAATCAATTTCCTTTTAAGCATCTCAGTTTCAAACACCTCAAACCTAAATTTACTAAGAGTTAAAGTTATGCAATTGTAGGTCGTCAGTTAAGGTATGGACGCTTTGATAAAATGGTTAGCTGTGTTTGTGCCTTTTAGGGTATTTCAAAGCAGCTCCACAAAACAATGCTTGAGCCCAAGGAAGTCACGTCCATCTTTTGTATACAGTCTATCCTCAACACCAGATTGTCTTCTCTGGATGGTGTGAATAGTTGTGTTCTTTTGCACAACCACACACAGAGGTAATAAGCTCTAACACAATAAGCCAACCAGCACAACATATAATCACACTCTCTTCCATCAGCGTGCCTGTTATTTGTCAGTGTTATATTATCATGAATAAAATCCTTAACTTGTTATGAGTGTCTGTCTATGTGTACATGATACCATGAACAGCTGTTATGTCACAAGCTGCCACCTCTGGGTTTCCTTCAGCATTTACTGTTTCACCTCTAATCAGCTCTGTTTATTCTTCTTTTTCCTCCCAATATTATCTACAAGCTAAGTGACCGAGTCCAATACTGCAACGTGGCACACTTTTCTAAATATCCTCTTAAATTACCGGCCAGTGAGAACATAAACAACTATGCGCACAGGGAAATAAAATACACGGGAGGATTTTAACCTTGGAGCTTGATTAAAGTTTTAAACTACGCTGGGGAATTTCTAAACTTTTCATCTTAAAATTGAGTACGGTCCCCTAATGCCAAATCTAAATTAGTCTGCAGAAATGATTTGGCAGGTACTGGTGCGTGTTATTACATTACAGGACAAGGACAATCTCAAATCATGTATTAATTCACTTGCTAATTAAAAGTCATTTTTAATGTTTTTTTTCTTATTCAGGCAAAGGAAACTACTCAAGTTCATAAAGAAATGCTTGATTTTTTAATCTTCCTAAATATTAACCTCCTGTAAGTCTGAGTTTTTAGCGGCTTGATTCACAGACAGCCCCCACCCCCACCCTCCCCGTGCACTGCTTTCACTTTTACAGTAAAAACACTGGGATGTCTTATATAATGCTGAGTGTGCTGCCAGGTGAATTAGAGGCCAGCTCTTGACAAGGAAAATGTTTATAGACAAGGGAACTACGCCTCTGACAGAAAATCCCAACGTCGGCCCGCCTCGCCGAAGCATCCTCATCAGCAGATCTGGAGCGCTGCCAGGGTCAGGTTGGGTCGCAACTCAGAGGGGGCTTACTTTAATCAGAGGCGCACTTCCTCTCCCCACCTCCTTCCAGGCGCACTGAGTGGATTGTTGTGCGTCTGAAAGGAAACACACCGCGATCTCAGCTGCATTAGGAGGATCCGTGGGACTCCAGCACCGTAGAAAGAGCAGATTGATCTGATACCCACACCAGTGACAATGTTTGTTCAGCTGGAAGGGCTGATATTGACTGATACTTACTGAACACATCAGAGGAGGAGCGGCAGTCTATCTACTACAAAAGAGTTCAGTTAAACTCACTTAAAGGACTTCATCTTGAAGGACTTTGCCTCTTGAAGGTTATTTTTTTCCTCTAATTTTCTGAATTTCAGGTGGAGGATCAACACCAAAATCAGGACTATTAGAGAGTTTTAGCCATGGATTTATTCAGTACTCAAACGGGGATCAGGCAAAGGCAAAGGTTTCGTGTACTGAATCAGAAGAATATTAATATTTTATTGTTCTTCTTTCTGGCTTTCTACAATATAATGCTCTGGGGAATTTTGTGGTTTTGGAAACAATCTATTAAAGATGACGTAGATTAGATTTAATTAAATCACTCATGAAAGATTTAGGAAAGGTTTTGATCATGGTTCATAAATAAGAGATCCCTGATGGCAGTTATATAGACCGAGCATTGGCTTGTAGTCATTCATTTTCCTTTATACTTCTACCTTCCAACAAATCACAGACAAATACACTGCAGCTCAGGTGATAGAGCAGGTCAGCTACCAACAGGAAGGTTGGTGGTTCAATCCCAGGCTGCATGCCAAATATCCTGGGGCAAGATACTAACCCCATGTTGCTCTCCGATGCATCCACCGGAGTGTGAATGTGTATGAATGTTAGATATTAAGCACTTAACAACCTAGAAAATGTGCTTGTGTGAATGAATTAGTTGTATAAAGCGATTTGAGTGCTCAGACAGAGTAGAAAAGTGCTATATAAGAACCAGTCCATTTACAATTTACTACATTAGATGAATATTATTATAATAACAATCTTTGGCACTAAGATTCAGATTAAGCGTGGTTTTCACATCGGTGCTGTTTAGTTTAGTTAAAATTGATGTCTGGATTGTTTCTCTCATTGGTTTGTTTCATGTGTAAAAACTGCAGCAAGGCTCTTTAGAGTAGGTGCTCTCAACTACCAGGTGTACACTACAAGCCTGAGTTAAATTCATTCCCATGTCTTCCAAATAGCCACATCCCAGAAAACTTTGGGAGGCTACCATAGATGCACAGAGTACCAAATGTTAGGAGTAAAGTCTCCATGTTATCCAGTAGTCCAGAACACCTCTGGACCACAGGACAAAGTTGGAGGCGTATTCAGACCAAAGCAAACAAACTACAGGTGTTTAAAAATCAGTAAAACTGACTACAAAATTAGACATGGAACAGTGTTAGCTGATAATGGTTTTCAAATGACAATTTGGCCAATAGCGAGTGCCGGTACTGACACTGTTTTCTTGATTTTTATTTTGTTTCTGTTATATTTAAGTCTCCCAAGCTTCCAGAGAAACATAGAAATGTTCTTTATATAAATAACGTACCTGTATTAAAGTGTATTCAGTCTTTATCCTGTAATCCTTTTAATATTAAGCCTAAGCAGTCTTGCCATTTAATTTGCCAGTATTTATCTATCATTCAACAGGGCTGGTGCAAGCTGATATTGACATTAGTCTGAAGTATCAGTGTATAATTAGACCATTCATCTACAATGTTAAAAACCACTGACAGGAGGTGATTGATGAAAATAACACTGATGATCTAACTACAATTGCATATTCTGCTAGGAAACCATAGGTCTGTATTGATGTGGATGTCACTATTGTGACCATGCAAAACCTCTCAGGAACAGTCCAGGACACGACAAAGAGCCAAAGTGTTCACCAGCCTCCAAAGCGCCCATTCAAACTAAGCAATCCTGATCCATGTACCCACTCACATGGCAGCTAAGAGGATCCAAAAGTCCCAGTGCCAACCACAGGACAGTCCCAGAGGTGCTCTGTCAATGCCTTGATTGATCACATCAGTTTTTGCTAGGGCAATGGAGCCCTGCACAAAATTAGGCAGACTAATCCAGTTCCATTTACAATGCTTTCATTTTACTTGAAAGAGAGCACACAGTGGTAACGCTACCTTTCCTTTTAAATGGGAGTACTTCCCCATCACTGAATAAGACTTGGATGGATTTGCAGTTAGCATTGCCTCACAAATGACTTTTAAAGCAACCTGATTGCAGTCTGCCTCTGTGCATCTCTGCTGGATTACTAAAAGTGGCTGGAAGAAAGGTGGGCAATGAGTGACAACAAAAAGACAAAGTGGTAAAAGTTTCTATTCTTATACAAGCACAACAGATTTTTTAAGTGTGGAAATAAATTAAACCATAAACCTGTATGTTTTTTTTCTCCTTTTGCACGGATGAATCATAGCCATCTATGCTAACACTGGAGACTGTGATTAGATTAGTAGCTATGCAACCAGACAAGAAGGTTTTTCTTGATACAGAAGAGCCAATCTTCTTGTCAGATGCTGCAAGTTGAACGGGAGGCCAAACACCCTAAAAGCTGAGGGGAGACTTAAAGATCCTTCTTTCTTTGTCTCCTCTTTTACTCTTCTTCTTTACTCTAATTATGTCAGTGTCAGTTTTACTCCTAAGGGTTCATCGGTAAATCTGGGCTCAGATAACAACCCATCCACGGGCATAAAAAACACCCCTGAGTTCATCCATCGTGCTATCAGAACAGAAAATCACGCTAGAGACAAAGTATAGACAAAGCAGAAATTATACTTCCAGTGGGGGAAATATTTCATGCTTTACAGTTTACAAGGTTCATCAGATCATTTTCACTACAGACCTGAAGGTCCTCCAACTTCATAGCCTGAATTGTGATTCCAGAAAACAAATGATGGCATCTGATATTAGCTAATGAAATGTCAAGGCCGAAATTAGGGCCTTTGCAGGTGGTTATTAACCGTGAATAATTAACAGTTGGCATGACAGGTACGGAATAACAGAGTGTGATAACCACCTCATAGGAACGAGCGAGGTGTGTGTGGTTCACCCGAGAGAAGAAAATGAGACGGGGCCTGTACAGCGGCGCCTTCCATGACATCCGACTGATTTTTAATTTTTCAGGAGAGAGCAATTTAACACATCAGGTCTTGTTTTAGGAGGCGTGCTGAATAAAATTAGCTCTCTGTATTACCCAGAGGCCACATGCTGATTACCAAAGACAAAGAAAAAAAAAATTGAAATGAAAAGTCACAAGCAAGATAAATAATCAAATATACACAGGTTAATCAAGTTATATGAATTAGTTCTGGAATGCAAAGTCCATTAAGCAATCAGCAGGCTGGTTCATTATTTAAATTGTATTTATTTGTGCCAAAACATTAAGGGTAAGTGGAGAATATTTTGCTTGTAAGAAGCCAAACCTTCTTGTAATTCTTTAAAGTGGACTTTGAAATAGTTCCCCAAACTTTCCGAGTTTTTCTTTGGACACTGGCTGCTTTTCACTCATTTTTGTCCAGTCCTGACCATTTTCAAGGGAATAATTTTTCTCTTTTTTTAAAAATGTGTTGAACCACTTAATACTGACATATGACTCCTTG
>NW_005187593.1:977031-978660 GCF_000239375.1 Pundamilia nyererei
TGTCACTTCCAGCTATCTCTGAACTGAGCACACAGATGCACAAAGAGACAAACTGACATGTTTAATAGTCAATTGAATTCTTCTAAAATTCTGCTAATTACCAAGCTCTGTTTCCATCAACATGCTTTTGTGTAATAATCCGATTAGAGGAGCTTTTCCAATCCTGCTATGCAGCAAACACACACACGCTCACTGACCAGACACATCGAGAGCTCCAAATTTAGATAAATATTCACTTAGCATACAAGGGCTGTAATTGTTTTGACATTTTATGGTTTCTTTTTTCTTTTTATGCAGAGCTGTGCATTTAGGGACTACAAAAAGGACATTTAAACAGTTTGAAGTTCATGTCTAGACAGCAGGTGTTTAGCATTTCCATGGCATAAAGAACATTGTGGCATTAACACCAAGTTCTCATCTGAAGTGTGTTTTTCATTCTAAAAAAAATGATCTAAAGAAGAAGATTTTCTCTCCTGTCTGAAGATGCTCCCTCCCCCGTCTCCCCCTGCAGTCACGCTGACTGTTCAAACAGCGGCATCAGGATTAAACAGCAGTGCTGCCATGCAAGGCTGAAGCCAGAGTTGCCCCTGTTAATAGCTGCCATGAGTTTCAGGGAGGTAGAAAGGGCAGAGACAGCTCATAAAAGCACAGACCGATCTAAGGCGCACAGGCAGGAGGGGAGGAGAGAGGAGCTGGAGGCCCAGCCAAGGTGCAGGGAAACCCCCATAAACCAGGACCATAACTCTGGCTGACAGGAGCCACTGATGCAGAGGCAAGTCAGGATTATAAAGATCACGCTTCCTCCCTCTGCCACTGCCCAGGCGTTACATCAACTGCTATATTAGGTGGTCATACGGGCGGAGCTGATTCCTGCAAAAAAAAAAAAAACTCCTTTCAAGCAAGTCATGCTTCTCTGCAGCCAAGTTCTAAAGACCTCATTATGTGAAAAATCTGCCTCTTAGGACCTGTTTCACCATGACGCCATTTGTTTAAAAACTTTCCATTTCTTGAGACAGGACGGTCTTTACAGCTGAATCAGATCAGGACCCAGACCAGACAAACTAACTAAATCATAATATCTTAAAGTGTAGGTCAAGATCCGTGGTTTTTCATCCACAATTGGTCACGGCAGATGGCTGCCTCTTCCTAATTCTGATTCTACCAGTGGTTTCTTCCTGTTAAAAGGGAGGTTTTCCTTCCCACTGTCGCCAAGAGCTTGTTGTCTGTAATTGTATGGATCAATGAATCCATGTGTCGTTCACTCTTGACCACGTAGGAAGTGTCTAACGATTGTCTCATTCCATAGTTGGTATCAAAGATGTATGCTTACACATATTTGGTCAATAAAGCTGATTCGGATTTTGACTGCATCCAGTTTTTATACTGTCTTTGAACTCTGTTACAGTCCAGACTCTCCAAAAGTAGTTTTTCATTTGCTTGCCAGACCAAAAAAAACAGCTAAGACAGCAGCTAATTGATTCAGCATCCAACTGGTGTGTCTGCACAGAAATCAGCTGCCCACACCACTTGAATTGGTCTCTGGGTTGCCAGGTTGCACTAAAATAAGTTGAAACTATTAGTGTGTGGCTTGTGTCATTAGACAAACACACCAAACGTACTGATTTGTGA
>NW_005187593.1:979617-982014 GCF_000239375.1 Pundamilia nyererei
TGCAGTGAAGGAGCTTTTTGTAGCAGATTTTTACCACATGTGAGAGGAACATGGCAGAAAGATCTGCTCAGCCTGTTTCCAATAAAAATGTAATTGTTTCAAGAGTGTTGCAGAACCGAGGGCCCGAATCTTAAATCAAGAAGACACGACGTGAGCGAGCGCTACAGAATTTAGCATAAATGAAGCCAGATCTTCACACACGTTGTTTTGCATTTCAGGCAGACTGAGCTGCAGGGACAGATTGCTAACTTGTCAAAGGGGAAATCTATCGGCTCAAATGTCTTCATAAGAAGATTTTTTTTAGCTATGTGCATGTTATCCTATATGCCAAGTGCAGTGTGTATGAGAGCATTACAAGACTAAAACCGTTTCAAGTAGATTTGCAGCGTCTTGTTCTTAAAGCTTCTTGAATTTCTGCTGCACTACACATACTGTACGCTTACTCCCCGTGTTTGCATTTGACAAACAGCTAAACAATAATTATCTGTGCATCTTTGACTGCATCTCTTACCAACATGTTTCTCTTCTCCTCTGTAATGAAAGCTTTAAAGAACAGAGCCTATCCTCTTTTCATTCCCGCTATTAAATGTTATGCTCTAATTGCACCACCAATCAAGACGTTTTTGTTTGAGCCATTCACAGATTGACCCAAATTACAACCTGCACCAGTGCAGGTTTTGATGAACGACACCTTTCAAAAAAGTTCACTTTCTGTTTCTTGGTAAAACTTCCATGTGGGTAGATGCAGTAAAAGCAGAAGATGGATGTATAGAAACAGTCAACAAAGGTTTTTCTGTGTCAGAAGCCCTTATTTAGTGGTAATGTTTCTGAAAACAGAGATGTGTCAGTACAGTGAGATCGATGCATGCTTTCCTCCAGGCTTTGTCCACTTTGCCTGGATGGCCTGAATGATTTTTGCTATCACAGCCAGCACAGGATCAATAATCACTCCTCCTCCCTCACTCATCACCGCTGTGGCTGCTGAGATTATTTCTTTCTCTTGATTATCTGGCCGGCCACAGTCACTGCCACTGGGTTGAGCTTAGGTTAATTGCAGACTGGAAGGCAAGGTGAGAAATAATTATGATTACATTTATTTTATTTACAAAACACAAATTCCATCCATTTATTTCTGATGTTCAGCACGTGAAGACAGCCGGTCAGAGCTGTAAATAGGTGCCCATAAATACTAAAATCAACAGACCCTTACCTTCAATAAACAGCTCCAAATTAAAATTCCCATAAGCATAAAAAAGTAAACAATGCAGCCTAATATTTCCCCAGTACACTAACACATACTATCATTGAATAATAATGCTGTCAGAGTTTGGTGGCTGTGTGGATTGTGCAGCACACGAGAGGCATGAATAATCTAATAAAAAAAATGGGCTTTAATAGTTGATAACCAGCCCAAAATAATTAAGTCCAAAGGGGGCAATACAATAGTATCCAAAGACACGAGGGCTTGGAAATGCAGGGCTGCACATGAGGAAACATGTGCAGCAACAAACACACGCTAAGGCCTAATTGGGGAATGAGACACAGGTGCACGTGATTAGGACAAACTATAAGAGTAAACAGGAAATGAACAAAAGCCGTTACTGGAAAAAAAGGCATATGAAACATGAACAAACTAATTCACAGGACTGAACACACAAAACTGCCAACTGAATTTTAACACATATTATGAATTCAAAACTCAGATTGGAAATAGGCATCCCAAGTATACGGTGGCCCCGAGAGGTCAAACGGACCGAAACTTAAGAAAACGCCAGCAAAAAGAAAAAGAAAAAAAAATGCTACAAAGCACACAAAAAGCACACAGTGACGTAACAGAAAACACAAGGATTGCACTGAGACACAATTAAAAGAAGCAGAGGGTTCATGTACGTTGTAAGGAAGAGAAAGATGTGAGATAATGTGTGTTTTAATCACAATTCATGTAATAATTTAGAGACACGTTTGCCATTAGCTGTTAACTGTTAGCTTATCCCTTTTGCAGCTACTCCATCCTCTTTTTGTGTCCCTAGAAACACAATTGTTTTGGTTTTGGGTTTTGGGGGTTTTTTTTCAAGCTTTTGGAGGATTTTTGTTATTTGCTAGTGTTTCCTTTCGTTGCAGTCTCACAGCCTGTGTAAAAATGCTATAAAAAATAGAAGTCTATCACAAGGAATCAAATACACAAAATAAGGAAACAAAACAGAGAACCTATCCAAGAAGACATGCAATATGCCAGTTGGAGTGGGGGGTATTTTACTGCAATCACCTGCCATGAGGGTTAATATCAGTAGGACATAAATTATGCAGGTAGCACTGTAACGTGCTCTGAGGCCAAAGCATCGCTGTGGCTTTTGGCTCACTAAACTTTGGGAATCAGACAAACATATTGGAAACATT